>NW_024582716.1:458841-478554 GCF_018398535.1 Haplochromis burtoni
AACTTTATAAGATTTATATATATCTTTTCCATATGGGTATATTTATGCCTCATTTTTTGAGGGTAACCCTGTGTGGTTCAGCCCAACAGCTAAAAACACAAAACTAACTGCTGTATCTGTAACAGGTTCAACAGTTTGTGAAGAACAAATCCGAATGGAGCTGGTTTCAGAGCCGCACTCCACAGTTTGCATGTGGGATTATTTGGACTTGAGCCAAACGAGAGACAAAAGCCCATTAATGTGAACAAGCTGGAATGGTTCAAAAATAACGAGTGGCAATACAGCTAAGTATGACAAGCATGGTTATTGTGGCACTAAAACCTTTTTACTTTTTGTATTTCCTGAAAGTTAGGGTTAGTAAGTGATATAAAATTCTATACTAATAATAGCAATGTGCTTATTACGGGGCGATTGTGGCTCAAGAGTTGGGAGTTCTCCTTGTAATCGGAAGGTTGCCGGTTCGAGCCCCGGCTTCGACAGTCTCGGTCGTTGTGTCCTTGGGCAAGACACTTCACCCGTTGCCTACTGGTGGTGGTCAGAGGGCCCGGTGGCGCCAGTGTCCGGCAGCCTCGCCTCTGTCAGTGTGCCCCAGGGTGGTTGTGGCTACAATGTAGCTTGCCACACCAGTGTGTGAATGGGTGGATGACTGGATATGTAAAGCACTTTGGGGTCCTTAGGGACTAGTAAAGCGCTATATAAATACAGGCCATTTACCATTTTACCATTATTACAGGAAAGCACTGATTGAACCGATGCAGTTAGTATATGCAGAGGTTGCAAAGACATGTGCAACATCTCTCTGATCTCTGATCAGTAAAAGATTGGTGTCTGAGATTTAAAAGAAAGGTGTTTGTATTGAGGTTTTGCAGACATGTGGCTAATAATCACATGATGTTAACTTGTTTGCCATTTTGGATATGTGACAATCATGGTGACAATGTAGGATCAATGAGGAGACAGTAGCGTGGGCGTAGGGTCTGGTTTGCACCCGTCTGGCAACCACTGGTCATGAGGGAGAAGTGAGCATTCCCCAACCGATTGACAAAGACTTGTTTTGGTTGCTAGCACATTGGTGCTGTCATAGTTTAAATGGAAGTGCACTTGTCTACAAATACCACTTCTACTGTCTGAGCTGTAGTAATGCAGACAAACATGAAAACTATAGTTAACTTTGGTGAACAGCTAGCATCCAAAGCAATCATTAGGAGGTTTTTCTGTACAGCACCTTCTGTGCAGTTGATTTCATCCAGTGACTGCCAGAAAGCTTCAGGAAACACTGCCGACAAGTTGGAAAACATGTGTTTCCCTAGCAACCACTGGTGGCATCACATCCAATATGGCAGACAAGTCTTGAACAGTGTCCCAATGATGAGGGAATCTCTTTTAACTGTTAGCTAAACTGCTAGTAAACAACTTTTTCTTATCCTTACAATGAAATGATTATTATTTATAAATATCTGAAATGATGAGTGTGAGCCCTGAAGCAGCTTCCTGTCAAAGACCAGATTTTAATCAGATTGAGATGCTGTGGCATGACCTTATACAAGCCATTCATGCTGGGAAAAACTTCCAGTGTGGCTGAAATAAAACAATTTTGCAAAGAAAAGTGGGCCAAAATTGCTCCAAAGTGATGTGAAGGACTCGCAAACTCTTGATTGCAGACCTTGCTACCAATGGTGACACATCCACTTGTTAAGTTTAGGGCGTAATTACTTCTTTATACAGGTACAAAGAAGTAATTACGGTATGAATAAAGTTATCCAGGTAGATATGGATAACTTTATTCCCCTTAATAAACGAAATCACCACTTAAAAACTGCATTTTGTATTTCGACTGTTTATCTTTGTCTAGTATTAACGTTTGTTTCACAAACACTCACTGAAACATGTGAGTGTTTGTTGTTCTGTATGAGACAAAAAAAAAACAGCCAAACAAGCAGCTGTGTCACTGTTTACAGTATATATTACCATCAATATTACAGATGCATTGTGAACATCTGCGACAAGAGGCATTCAGTGTCTCTGCGTTGAGTCTGCTTCTATCCTTTCCTAGTCACAACTTACTAAGTGAAATATCATAAAATCTTTATTATTTTGCTCGCTCGCAGCAGTGTGCTGCTGTTTCTCAGTCTGTTGCTTTTATCTGTCACTACAGAGCTTTGCGGAGATGTAACAAACTTCTACACCTTCGTTATCTTTAAACTTATGTGAAGGTGTATTAGATAAGCAAGTCCCCTCATTAAATAAGAATGAAAAAAAAAAAACCCAACCTACAACGCTACAATTCCATTTAACTCTGACCCTTTACTTCTTTATTACGAATCACAGCAAACCGCGGGAGAGAGTGCTGCGCCGGCCTGAAAACCTTTCAACTAATTCCGCCTATTCAAGTCGCTTCTTCTTACCTCCTTTGAAAGTGCCGGTGTGGTGGGTGTCGCTACGTACTTTGTCACCCAAGGCTAGTAGCAGACAATAACTGGCTGTTTGTAAATCCACTGGAGAAAAGCATGACTAACTCACTCACTTGACAGGAGCTGAATAAAGCACTACACGGAGGAGCAGATGAATGCTATAACCGGCCCAAGCATCGAGGCAGGCACAGTCTGCAACATCAGCCAGCTGTGGGGTTTTTGAACACGAACCCCTTACATCATGTACCACATGATGAGTTCCTCGCCATTGTGAACTTTTACTTCATTCCAAAGAGGTGAGCCAAAAAATGGATGAGAGGGACAAGCAAACTACTATGACAACAGGTGCTGGAAATGCAGAAAACACAGAGGTTAGCAAAATGCATGCAGTCGTCAGCCTCTCAGACCTGACGTTCAGCCTCCACTTGCAGATGTGACAACTGCCACCTGGGAGCAGGTCACATGATTAATGCTAATTAATGCTAATGCCGTAAATAACTCGATGACAGCCCAAAATTAGCTGTTATCTGTTAACCTGCTGTGGTGTTTTCTGCAAGCCTGTGTGCACTCAAACAGATAAATCTGGAGAGATTTGAACAAATCCGACAAAGCATTGCATCTTCCTTCTAGACGCCCTGTCACGTCTGTTTACGGGGATTATAATGTTTGGCTTTCAGTCATGGAGTGTAGTATTATTTATTTAAGCATCAGGGCTTACAGATGTTACGCACACGCATGGTTCAGACACAGCTTGTTTCTAAGGTTATGTAACGACTGCTCCGATGGAAGGCGCCTTTACGCAGTCATTAGTCAACTACAGGAGCTCTTGGACCAAGCAGTTCTAGGGCACACTTACCCTAGAGGTAACTGCCCACTGGGGAGCTTCCTTTAGAAAGCAAACACACTCACCTTTGAGATCTTTTTCCATGGAAAACTAAGATGATGTATTAATAGTGTCGCAGGTTTCATGATGATGTTGGACTTGAAAAGGCATTTTAACAATGAGTAACACTGGCCAGAGTATTTTACTTTCTTCTGCTCTTTTTTCATCTGATTATTTTTCTCTCAACATTTCTTTTCTGTGTGTGGATGCACAGTGAAGCAAACAGTTTTAAAGGAAATGCCAGTGAAAATAGTGTCATTTCAACTTCCTCTTTGAGAGTACCAAAGCATAAAGCCTGAAAACTGCCTTCTATCAGCTGTGATAGCAACAAATAAGGGTCACAGGAAAGAGAAAGAAAGGTCTGTCTTCTTCCTACTGCATGATCAAATGTTAGATTGGCTTTAACATGGGTTTATGAAGACTAGGGTTAGGGGTTATGACCCCTATCTACCCCTCATATTCCGCTGTGACATGATGGAGTCTGGAAAGTTTGGCAACAACATTCTGGAATGTTGGGCCTTTAAACCAATACTGAAATGTTGTCGCCCAACTTTCTGGACTCTGTCATGTCACATCATGCTGGACCCTGTGTCGTGGACATAGACCATCTCAGGTATGCTGGTTCTTCTCTAAAACACGTCTGTACAAATGTTTCACAATAAAAGCCACAATAAAAGGAATGCAGAGCTCCTGTGGGCTAAAATGACAAAAGGCTTTTAATACCTATACCCTAGAAATCCTGAATGTTCTAAAAACAGTGTGGTTCAGTACATTTGAATTGACAGGAGTAGTAAAAGAACTGAAATATGGCCAGCTATTCATCACAGGGATGAGAAAAGGCCAGTTATCTTCAGCAGGTGAGATTGAAAAAAAAAAAGAAAAGAAGAAAGAAAGAGCGCGAGAGAGAGAGAGAGAGAGAGAGAGAGAGACGTTTAGTAATTATTTTCTTTTCTTCCAGAGTTAGAAAAAGAAAATTTTCCTTCCTTCTCCTTTTTTACTGGTTAACATACAGCCTGCCGACATAAGCTCAGAGTGTGTAATATTTCCTTTCTTGTCAGCCTATTAAACGCATGAGATGAAATTTTAAGTCAGTCAACATGGCGTAAATAACATGACAGCTTTGAGCTTTCTCTGCGTAACATATGCTTTCTTAATGAGTTTCTAGCACAACCGTACAGAAGAGACTACGCAGAAGTATGCAAACTGCAAAAACAGTGATGAGGCTTTGCTCCACAGCACTCTGGCAGCCCTACACCTCTGTTCATATAAGCTTAGTGGAGCTTAACAACCTCCACTGTTTGTGTTTTGTTAATGACAATAAAGATATTACCAAACTGAGAAGGCAAGTAAGCTCATTTAGAAATATTTTGTTTTTACTTACATTTTTTTTTAAATTATTACTAAGGAAGACACTGGCTACACAACTAAACAGAGAAAATAAGCCAATAAAGCACAAGTTCTCTACCTGGCTGTGCATGTTTTATCAAATCTAGCAGTGTTTTCTTCATAAGCTTCTGTTTTGTCTTTTGTTTTTTAGCCATGAGCCACCATGGAAAGGAATATGAGGACAGAGGGAAGAAAGACAACAAAGAAGCAGGGGTAAGGATTACTTTAGTACTTCATTTTGAGCTGCTCTATGTAGAAAAACTCCTGCTTCTTTGTTGTTGTTGTTGTTGTTTTGTTTTGGGTTTTTTTTTTTGGGGGGGGGGGGGGGTGCAGCAAACATACTTTCGCTAAACAAAAGGGAAGTAGTGTCAAAACAGAGTGACACGTAATTTCGCTCACTACATCTCCCGATGACGCCACCAAACACGAGTAACCTCTGGGGAGCCCCCACCCCCCGACGCTGGGGCGTGTTTACGTGCGGGTGTCTCTGGGTTAATGTGAAAATTGAACACCACTCCCAGGGTCAACACTCAAACTCCTCACCCCTGATTCAGCAAGCCAAATAAATATGCATGCCTGCGCTCGGCTTCTTTTGCATCCTTGAACTACGCCTGTCTTCGCATATGCTAATGACAAGCTGGAGAGGGAGAAGGCGGGGGGACGAGTGAGGGCCGGTAAGCGGAGGGGGCTGCATTGAGGAGAGGCCAGCTATCCCTGGCGACCGCACGCAGGTGTTTAAGCTCGACTGAGCGCGAGCTCGTCCCCTTGAGCAGGCCAAGGTTAGCGCTGTGTTTGACTTCGACACTTCACCTTCCTGTAGCAGCTCTCCAAGCCCCTCCAGCAGGTGGAGAGAAGGAGGGGTGTGTGGGGAGGCGGGAGGGTGAGAAAAGAGGAGCACTGCGTGCCAAGGGTTTCTGTGTGTGTTTGCACAAGGGATAGACAAAAAGGGATGGATGGAGGTCAAGCCGGCATAACAGAGGATCCTTACATTAGCTCTTCAAAAGCGGGCGACTCAAGCGGTGGAAAAGAGGCCAGAAATAACTGACGCTGTTCCAGCCAAATGAAAAAAAAACCCAACTCTTTACTCGGACTACGCAGAAACCGGGCCGCAATATAAAGACTAAATCCAGAAAAATGCTCATTTATCAAGGCACAGGTGAACCAGTTTGTCAAGTCAAATCTGCTGCTTGTTTTCCTCAACTTCACACAAGTTCACAAAGCGAAGTCTTCAGAACCATGACGACCTTCCGAAAAGCTTTTGTTTTGTCCCTTTCAGTGTAGATTCAGTGAGGGCGGGTGTTGATTATTTGCTCAACTCTTTTTTGTTCCTCTGCTGTAATAAAACTGAAGAGATGCAGACGCAGTGAAAGGGAGCGATGCACGGCCTATGGTTTCATATCTGCCAAGTCAGAACAGAAAGGTTTCTGTGGGCAGGAACTCAAATGGCATTGGGTTTTACTTGTAAAGACACTTTGAAAGCAGACTTCGATGTTTGATGCCAAAGCTGGGGAGTAATTATGATGAATTATCACATATGATGGCTTAAAGTTTTGGAAGTTACAGGTTGTCACACACTGCAACTGGAGCCTGTAAAGCAAAACTACTTGTTTTTTTGTTGTTGTTCCCTTTTTTGTGATGACACTGATTGATGATTTGAAATATGAACTAACTTTTTTTTTTTTTATCGCCGCTTTTGTTGCATGTTCGTCCGACTTTTATAAGCGTCTTTCATGTTTATCAACACCGGCAGGGGGCTGTCATTGCAAAAATAAATCCCGCATATCTCCCTGCCGCTTTTACTATAAGCCCCAATGAAATAAATAATCCTCCATAAAATAAAAAATGATTAAAAGGGTTGCGTTTCATTGCGAAAGCGAGCGTCGTGACATTTACGGTGCTCGTGTAAAGTTGTATCGAGCGGCATAAAAAGTGCCGGACTTGTCTGCCAGAGTCCATTTGAAAGTTACGAGCTTAGAAAACACCGGGCCTCCTAATTAAACACCCAATCAGGAGCTCTGATATTAATGGAGTCCACTTAGCTCTCCGTGTTTTATCTTTCTGCTAATCTACACGATCAGTTTTTTCCCCTGCTTGCCTCTTCTTCTGCTTGTGTCTTTCTCTTTTTTTTTTTTACTGCAAGTGTGTGTTAGCATGTACAGTACAATACAATATGTGTGGGTGCATCAGCTGCACGTGTGTGAAAGTGGGTGCACGTGTGCGTGGCTTCTGGAGGACTTCTCTGCAGTGTCTAACAGCTCGGTGGCAGCGATTTTTCATGGATTACCTCTGCTGCAAAAAACACCCAAAACATCCACACATGAAGAGCAAAAAGACTAAGAGCTGAATGAAAACACTAATCTCTTCTCTGTTTGATCTTGATTAAACATCTTGTCAGATTTGTACGATTATGGTAATCACAGCGACTTTTGATTTTGGCAGAGGGAGGGAGGGGAAGAACCCCCCCCCCCCCCAAAAAAAAAGAAAAAACGAGTCGTATCAAACGGGCTGAGCCGATTACACAGCTTTGACGTTTTCCTTGAAGACAGAAATACATCTGAAAATGATGTTTTGCTGACGCTGAGGCAACAAGATGACACAACACAAGTGGCTCTGGTTGCGATTTTGTACACATCTAAGGACGGGCGGTTAAAAATAACTGGTTTCTGGTGAGAGCTGACGATGGTACAAAGTAAATCAAAGTCAAAGCTAATGGCATCCTGTGTGTTAGAAGGGTTTGATTACCAGTAGGGGGTTGATCTGTCATTCTCCCTCCATGATGGCACCCTTTATTCTCTCCAACTGTGCAAATGGCATGACGGATTAGACATGAAATGCGTGTTTTGTACGAAAATGATAGTTTGGGCTAAAGGGAGCCGGTTTAATTCATCAGAAACCAGAACTGGGAGTCCAAAGGCACTTTTGTCTGCAGTGCTAAAGAACTGCAGTGTGGATACAACCCCAAATTAGGACAAATTTGCGCCAGTGTGTTGTGATTTAAATAGTAAAAGAGAGAGAAGCTTACTTCCACTTTGGTCTTAAGTTGGACAGACAACTAAAACTCCATTTTCTATTGGTGTAAGGAAGTTTAAGTACACATTTAATCCCTGAGATATTGTCGAATTAAAAAAAAAAAGAAGTATATACACCAGTGCTACCCCACAGGTACAAACGTAAAAATCGTATGCTACTTCCTTCTGAAGGTGGTCGCATTCACAAGATTTTCAGAAAACATGACCTCTGAACTTGAGTTAAAGGTCATTGAGATTTAAACTCATCCAAGATTTTAAGTCAATGCACCAATGGTCTCAATTTCAAAATCAGAAAAACTGACCTTGGATTTTCACACATACTAATGTGACCTCGGACCTTGACCTTGAGTTTAAGGTTACCAGGATTCAAACTGAGACTTTTAGTAGCTGCACCAATGCTATTATTTTCAAAATCCTACGTTGCCTAGCTCTTGAGTTATTGCATTCACAAACTTAGATGTGCATGCCACCCGCCCACCCGTGGTGAAGACAGTACCTCGCAAAAATCTTTCAGCATGACTCTTTGGGCTTAAATTTTAAGAAATAAATTTTTTTAAAATGACTGAAACTATTGTGGTAGCTTGTTGCCCAGACTGTCCTGTAATTATAAAACAGAAAGTTTACGGACAAACAATTACCTATTTTTTAGGACCGAGTCCACAAGAAATTTTGTGTCAAAGAGAAAAGAACATAAATTTTTATAGCAAAAAGCACAAAAAAAGAACTTTTCTGTTATTTAATTACTGTTGTGTAGCATGACTGGCAATGGGGGAGGTCAGCAGAAAAGCTGTAAAATGTATTAAAATACATTTAAAAGTTCAAATATCTAGTCTATAATTATCTATGACCCCCTTCAGATTTGTCAAAGCCATCCGGTGGGCTAGATTGGAGTCTGTGCTGGTCCCCAGGCCTTATGTTTGACACCCGTGCTTTAAAACATTTCCAAGCTTGCTCATTTCCGCTAGTGGTTACAGTTTTTTCTTAAACCCTCAATAATCCATTGTGGAGTCGTATTTTCAAGGGGGAAAGTTTCGGGAAGTGGACTCGGGAAGAGCCCAGACACTACTTTTTTTTTTTTCTGGAATCATGTCACAGGGTTGAAACCTCTCACTCCAGAGATTGGATATGATGGCAGAAGGGTGTCGTGTCAATCTGAGGACACAGCACCACGCCACAACTCTCCTCTTTAAGCCTTTTCAGCTAAGAAGCTACATGCACAGAAACCCACTGTAGACAAACACTTTTTCTTTTTCTTTCTCTGCACACACACAGACACACACACAGACTTGGCTCAGGACACAATGGGTCCTGTAAAAAGAGGGGCTCTGGTGCCGAATATGTCACTGTGCCCTGAGATGCTATGTTCAGGCACAGCCAACCAGCAGGAAACATTTGCCCGTTTCACCTGCCTGCCTTGAAATGCTGTATTCCTGTCAGAGTCACACATTCCTGTCAAATGTTTAAGCCTTCCCTCCTACGTCCCCCGCCGTGCTTCTAGCTTCACATTCGATTGACAAAGATGTGGAGGGAGGAAAAAAATAAATAAGCAGAATATGAGACTGCGCCCGTGTTTGCTCATGTCATCCACACAGTTACATGAAAATAGCATCACAGAACATCCGCCCCCATCCCTATCTGCCGGCACACTAACAGGGCGAGGCAGAGCTGCCCCTCTAAGGGTGAGGGAGCCACATTTCAGGACCGCAGACAGCGCCAATGCTAGATGCAGTGTGTCGGGGAGATTCAGAACTGGCAGCTGGACAGCTCCCCCCCTCCAGCCTGCCTCCTGGCTGGCCCAGGGCGGAGAAGAGGCCAGCTGGGCTGAAGATGTGTGATCTTCAACCTGCCTGAGGACCAATGGGAGCTGGGGATGAAACGACATGGAGACAGATCAAAGATAAAGACAAAAACAAACAGAGAAACAAACTGACACATGGAAGGGTAGGTGAGAAGAAAAGAAAAAAATCTTTGAGCAGCATCACATCCTTCCCCCAGAAGGAATGAATGTCCTCTCCTGTGTTTACCCCGCATCTGCACGAGGTGCACTGAAAGAAAGCGATTCACTAAGTTCGCTAAGAGTTTTTTTGTGGCGTCATTTCTCCTGCCAAAGATGAGCACTTCTGTTTTAAGTTGCTCTTATGTAAATCTTTCTGTTTAACTGAACTACAGCAAGGTTACTAACATAAGTTTAGTTCAGTCCAGCAGCTTTAAACGACTATATTTTATTCTATCAGCTTCAAAAATGTCAAAATAAGACCAAGAAAAATGTCTTCTCCTGGGATGACAGTGGCTCAGGAGGCAAAATGGGTAGTCTACTAAGCAGAAGGATGGTGGACAAGTATCCTTGGACAAGATACTTAAACTAAATTTGGATTCATCAGCACTTAAGTATAGAAAAAGGGCCTGTATGAATGTGTGTGCGACTGGGTGAATGAGTCTCGCAGTAAAAGGCACTTTGAATGCTCAATTAGACTACAGCAGTTTCTTCCAGGAAGCTGATTATGAATGTTGTTATTGTCTTGGATGGATTAAGAAATAAAAAAGGGTAAAAAAAACGATGCTACATACACTTGGATGGGCTGTCCAAGAAAAGTACTTGTTTGGGAAAGTGCTTTGCTTATAAGTACTTTCCACTCTTTAGAGCAGGCCTCACGTCATAATGACGCAGTGGGCCAAGGGCTCAGAGAAGGTCTTCTTTTAACATGGTAAATGGCCTGTATTTGTATAGCGCTTTACTAGTCTCTAAGGACCCCAAAGCGCTTTACACATCCAGTCATCCACACACACATTCACACACAAGCTACTGGCAAGCTACATTGTAGCCACAGCCACCCTGGGGCGCACTGACAGAGGGAAGGCTGCCGGACACTCTGACCACCACCAGTAGGCAATGGGTGAAGTGTCTTGCGCAAGGACACAACGACCGAGACTGTCCAAGCCGGGGCTCGAACCGGCAACCTTCCAATTACAAGGCGAACTCCCAACTCTTGAGCCACGATCGCCCACAACATCCACCCAAAAGGCCTATGTTCTATCTAATTTTAGGGTGACATAGAAGAATGAGGATAAATATGCCCAGTTAGGAATAGCTTTCAGAACTGGGTGGCTATAGATCATTTCAACATGTGAGGATCATCTCTAATTACATCAATATTACAAGAAAATCTTTTTCTGCATATCATTCCACACCCTGTATCAATGAGGATACAGAAGACTTTCCCTTTATATGAAATACCAGCATTGACACTAGTCTAAGAAGAGTTCACATGCACACATCTATACACACACACCAAGTGTCCTTCCTGTGAACCTTGTAGTGACAGTCTAGGGACTGTGGTACAGTGGGACAGTGGCCCAGAGGTTCAACAGTGAGCTTGTTATGCCAAGGTCGCCTTTTTCAGTCTCACACCAGCTGGGAAAATCTATGTGGGGAAATTGAGTGAGAAAGGCTTTCCGCTCCCGTAACATTTTCCGTAGAGGTGTCCTTGAGCAAGATACTGAAGCCCACTTGGCTCCAGGGGAATACAGGAGTGTCCGACAGTAGTAGAAGGCAGTTACAGAGCAGCAACAGTGTCACTATGCGTTATAGGCTGAGTGTGAAAGAGGGCATAGTGGTAACAGAGGACGAGAGCTCAGCCCAACTTCATTTGACAAGTTGTTTTTTTTTCTCTCTCTTTCCAATAACTCGGTGAGATGAGGACTAGTGAGCGCGAGTGATTTTCTTTGGGAGTAACGAATTGTGAAAGGAGTTCAAATTATTTCAAGGGAACACCAAGTTCAAGGACATCCTGCTGCACCACTGCTGCCTGCCTGCTGCCTGCCTGCGCATCTGCCAAGAAGAAAGGTACGGTGGAAAGTGAGTGTGAAATCAAAGAGCCAAAGTACATCGGCAAAAGAAGAGCTCAAGTTAAAATAATAAGGAAACACTGACAGGGAATCCTTTAGAAATAATGCCAGAACAAAGCAGTGGGATTCAAGGTTGGATAATCTATGTCATATTCTGACACTTTAAAAGAAAAAAACTAATATAGGTGGGAAAATATGCTAGAGGTATTCTTTGATGTGAATTTAATTTTAAAGTGATTCACGATAGTCTCTGTTTCACTGCAGTTTTTAATCCTTTAATAAATATTTATTATACACAGGACAGCTCGCAAGTTTAGGGTTACTTGAAAATAAACTTGTTTTGGGGAAAAAAGCATCATATTTTTTCCCACAACCTAAAAAGTTTGTGGGAATCAGAAAATGCCATATGAGCCTACACAGGTATATTATTTAGAAATCACCACTCCTGTGTTCCAGTAGCACACTGAGTTACCTAATGTAAGTTTGCAATGGCAAAAGAACTGATCAAAGCCATTACTTAGACACAGCTGAAAACTGTCGTGCTGATTAAAGAAGCAATGAATTTGGTTATTCAAGTGTCTTCGCAGAATCACTCGCAGATACTTGAGGACTGCTTGGCACCATATTATTGAGGATGATGAAGAAAATATTTGGGGGTGTTTTGGTGGTGCTGAAGTGGAACATTAGTACAGGATGAAAGGGATCTTGGACAAGAAAGGTTCCATTTTGCAATCTTTGGACTCAAGCCTATTTCCTCCACAAGAGGACAACAAAACAAAGCAAAACTCCAAGCTTTGCTAGAGCTATTTAGAGGCGAGGAAGTCAGCTTTTCCAACTGGCTAATGCTCAAAATGTCAAGTCTTTTGAACTGTAGTGGGAACCTACAACACAATGGACAATTGTCCCATCGACCTATTTTCTTCCACTTATCAAATTCAAGGTCACAGGGGGCTGGAGCCTATCCCAGCTTGGACATTTATTCTATGAAAGTAAAATCCTAAGATGCCTTGATTCTTGATGCACCAATCCAACTTTTTCCAGGTCTTTAAGTATCTGTCAATAGTGAGTGCAGAATCAGTACCAGTATTAACAAGCTGTATGCAGAGATGTGAGAAAAAGGCTGGGAGTCACTCCTTCAAGTGTAAAGTATCAGGTTTGGCTTGAACAGTGCTTTATACTTTATAACTTCATACGTAGGGATGGGTACCAGTATCCGGTGCCATTATGGCACCAGTTCTGACACAAACGGTAGTAACCAGACCAAAAAGCAGCGCACATTTTGGTGCTTTATTTTTTACTGAGATGTCATACACTTTGGATTCTAGCCAATCATTTTACCTTTGCAAGCGTAGTAGGCGGGCCCAGATACGTACGTTCTTTTAGAGCAGAGCTACAGATTAAAAATGCCCAAGGCGAAACGGTGAAAAGTCTGGCTGTACTTCACAGCAAAAGATGCAAACTTAGCAGCCTGCAACAAGTGCTATTATGCTGATACAGTGATACTGTGCAAAGGAGGTAACTCCTCGAATCTGATGAAACACCTGGCGATGCTTAGCGTTTTTTTAAAAGCCGAGAAATGCACCGTATTTGATAGCTTGCTGCGAGACCTCACACCGAGCACATCTACTGCGGGTGTGGTGCCTGTTATCGACCCGGAGTTAGCAACATGAACCCGAAGAGGAGAGTCCTGCCCCCCTGCCAGTGTAGCAGAAATGATGACGGATGATGATGGCAGCAGCAGCCGTTCTTCTCTGGGTCAGTAGCTTAATGTTGTTCAGTTTACGTTGAGTACGCTAACCACGTTATTAAATTAATGCATGTAAGGTGAACTAGCAAACACCGTCGTAGTTACGTGCATCTGTCTTCGTGTTTGATGGCAGATACTCCCGTCACCCAAAAAGGCTAAAATGACCAAAGAAAAAGTGGGAAATAGCTAAACATGAGAGGTTTTTGGACAAAGTTGGTGTTTTTTCCCCATTGTTTAAGCACTGCTTCCAACCAAGAGTGATACCATAAAGAAGCTTGCAGACATTCTATCATCTTCAGTTCGAGCAGGTCTTACTTTTGATCAGGCGTTCAGTTTTGATGCATCTTGTACAAACCTGCTTAAATCATCTGTGTGTGTGTTTCAGTCTGAAACATGGAATGGTTTTCATTAATCACTGATCAATAATTATGATTCATTATTCCTTTACCTGGGAAAATCGTCTTTGATTGCATAAAGTCAGTCCACAATCCTGCTGGAAAGCTTCTACAACCTCAACCCCTAAATGAAGAAATGGATAGGCTCAATACAGCAGGAGCTCAGCGCAATTGGCAGTCCACAAATATAATCAAACAGTATATGAGCGACTTTGGTCTTTGCGATGCATGGCGCTCCCTTCACCCCAACAGTAAGGAATATACTTTCTTTTCACATGTCCATCACTCCTACTCTCACCTGGATTATCTCCTAGTCAGCAGCTCACTGCTGAGTGACATCTCAGACACTGAGATTCACCCTATAGCTGTCAACGATCATGCTCCTGTATCTTTAACACTAATACACAAGAATAATACTACGCCAAGTAAAAACTGGAGATTTAATACATCACTACTCAAAGATGAAGAGTTTATCAAATACTTACAAAAAAGGACTATATTTAAGCTATAATGACATTCCTGGAACATCAGCATCTGTCCTCTAGGAAGCAGGGAAAGCTGTGATGAGAGGTAAAATAATTTCTTTTTCATCACATAAGAAGAAAACAAAAATGTTCAGGAACTAGAAAAAAACATCAAATCCTTAGAAAAAGCCTATGTGTCCCACCAAGATCAAGAAATATTGAACAAAATATGCAAAACAAAACTAGAATTAAATGAATTCATTAATAAAAAGACTCAATTCTTAGTACAAAGACTTTGCCTCCAAAATTTTGAACACGGTAACAAATCTGGACAATTTCTAGCTAACCAGTTAAAAATCCATAAAGAAAAAACAACCATATGTGCTGTTAAAGATTTATCTGGGAATACAATATATGACCTTAAAAAATGAACAACATTTTTAGGGATCTTTATGAAACTTTATATACACCACAAGTAAACCCATCGAAAAACGAAATTGATCAATTTTTCGACAATGTAACTATTAGACACCCAAGCAATGGCACTGGATTTGCCACTGATGCCAGGTGAACTCCAGGAAGCCCTGATGAGCATGCCCAATAATAAGGCTCCAGATCCAGACGGCTTTCCTGCAGAATTTTATGAAGAATTCTGGACGCTTCTAGCACCAAGTTTTCACAGAATGTTGCAGGAAATCAAGGAAAATGGCAGACTACCACCAAATATGAACTCTGCAAATATTAGTCTCTTACTAAAACCAGGCAAAGACCCTGTATTTCCTTCAAGATATCGTCCAATAGCCCTTATAAATGTAGGCCTTAAAATAATCTGCAAAGCTCTCTCAAAGAGACTAGAGAAAATAACCCCCCTCTTAATTCATCCTGACCAAACTGGTTTCATAAAAGGTAGGCACTCATCAACAAATACACGTAGATTACTTAATTTAATAGACTACTCATACAGTAAAAATATTGAAACCATAATATTGTTTCAAGCAAAGGCATTTGACAGAGTTAACTGGAAATTTCTATTTGCAACTTTACACAAATTTGGTTTTGGAAACTCTTTCGTAAGTTGGTTAGAAATATTATTCCCCAACAGCTTGTGTCAGAACAAATGACCAAACATCCCCCAGCTTCTGTCTCCTGAGGGGCACCAGGCAGGGATGCCCACTCTCCCCTTCACTGTTTGCAATTTTTATTGAACCACTAGCAGCAGCAATCAGACAGGCTACAACAATTAAGGGCATAAAATGTAAGAATGTAGAACATAAAATGAGCCTTTATGCGGATGATGTGTTACTTTTTCTCCAAAACTCACAAACCAATCTCTCTGGGGTAATTACATCTTTCTAAAAAGTCTCAGATTATTCAATTAACTGGACAAAATCTACAGCTCTTCCAATTAATTGCTCCTTCCATAATTCTTCATCTACCCGACTGCAATCTGGAAATATTGAATATTTAGGTATCAATATCTCTCCTAAGTTTGCAGAATTAACTAAATTAAAACACATCCCACCTGCACGCCACTGCAACCCCCTCTGGCCTCTGCTCCGTAGCTGCGGGGTGACCTCTCGTTTAGGGCTCTACTCAGCTCTTCCCAGGAGGGTGGCACAGTTCCCCCCCTTTGGTGGTCCTCCTCGGGTCCTTGTACTCTGGGGCCTCTGGATATCTGGGGCCTGGATCTCCTCCATACCTGCTTCATACCCTGGTGGATGGGGCTATGGCTCCCCACACTCCCTAGCAGATCGTTACATGGAGAAACCTTTGGAATACAAGCATGCTGATCCACACAGGTGTGCACACAGGTGTACACAGACGCGGACTACAGCTTTCTTGGCTGCTGCCTCAAAGCACATTGTGCGCTGTCTATCTTGCGTGCTGCACAATATCGTTTAATATTTAGTATCTACTGTTATCTACTGCTAGCTAGTTTATTGTGATGGTGCTGTTTTTTTTATTATGTTGCTTTTTGTTGTTTGCTTTCTCTTCTGTTTTTTTTTTCTCCATACAGGTGATCCAGGTGTTTTCTTTGTTTTTCTTTCTTTCTTCCCCCCTTTCTCACCGTCTCTTCTCCCCTTTGGTTTTCTTTCTCTCCTTCTCTTTCTTTCATTCGTTCTCCCTGTCCTATCCCACAGTCATGTCTGTCCCGTTTGTAGCAACCGAAAATAAAATAAATTCAGAATTATAATAAAGATCAGTCAAATGGACCAATATGGCAAGGCCATGATGATCCACTTGGTAAAATAAATCCGCTTGGCATCTTTCTTGGCCTTAAGACAACAATTCTGATGCCTAAAGATCCAAACGGGACACATGGTCTTGCCATGTCATGTCTGCCCCGTCTGTAACAACCGAAAATCAAATAAATAAATAATTTTAAAAAAAGAAAAAGAAAAAAAAGGAAGCTTCTAACCAGGTACTAAAACAGGTCTACATCCATACGTAACTACTAAGACTCTGAGGTCAACTCATCTATGCTCCCGGTCCACTGGCCCACTGTGGTAAAGATAGAGACGAGGATTAAGCTGAGCTATGTTACTGCCAAAAGCTGTGGGTAGTGACCGAAATAACAAAAGAATAACACAGTGGACACAGTCAGCAGAAATGAATTCCCTATGGGTTTCAGGCTCTTCCTTAGAAACAGAGGAGCTAGAAGAGGTGATTCAGGCATTTCTCTGAGATGCCTTCCCAGACCAAGGTGAGGTCTTTGGAGCCTGTCTAACCAGGAGGCCCTTTTCACATGTCCCCCAGAAGAGCTGGAGGAGTTGTCTGCAAAGAGGGAGGTCTTACCCTCCATAATCTGCACTAACCAGACAGTCTGGTAAACCATACTGTATGAAGCGCAAGATTCAACCAGTTGTTTAAAGTCAGTGAAATTGAGTAAGCTACACTAATCAGGGGAGGCAGTTAGACAACAAGAGGCTGAGTGTGCTTTGATGCAAGCAGACAGGGCCTTTTCTGAGGCATTCACATGAATTAGACTCAAAGTGAGGATCGTCGTAAACTGGCACACCTGTTCCTTCCGCGCCCCGAGGACTGGCCCTCCCACCGAGCTGAGTACAGTAGCACTTCAGAGGCTTGCCTGGAATCTCTTAGAAATTTATGGACTAAAATGTTCACTGCTGTGCTTCTTAACTAGCACTTGTTTCATTGTGCATTTGCTCTGGTTTACAGTCTGTATTGAATTATACTAAAATGCTAAATTAGGCCTGATAAACAGCTTTCCTGCTGAAGTTTGTGTCTGATTTCAGTGGAAAACATCACAGAGCTATTTCCAGCGTCGCTAAAACAGCCATTTCAAAACATCCAAAGTTGGTATTAGTCTGTCACAATTATTGGTATTCAAAGGAGTTATATACTAATCAGAACTGTATATGATCACATGATGTGATTATTCAAATATGGTCTTTTAGTGAAGATTTACGTTAGATTAGATCAACCAAAAAAATTGCATTTGTGTGTTTGGAAGGTGCATATCTCACCTTATTGCATATTTAATAAAGGAAGTGTTGTCTTTTGTCTTCTGCAGTACTGTGATTTGTAAGTAAGTTCTCCACATCTCAAAGGAATCAAGCTTTAAGACGACACAGATGAAATTTATAAGAGCTGCAGGGATATTTTTGGTACTTGGTAAATGATGGATGTATAAAGTGGTTTTACAACAGAAACAGCAAGAATCCTACAACATATCAGATTCCTAAAGACTGTCGATATAAAAATGTAAACCAATCACGCAATTTTTACTACAGTTGCACCAAAATATTCATTCATGATTCATTCATGGGTAGGCTTTTGTGTTTTTCTTATGTATTAATATGACCTGTAACCCCCATCCCTCTCACTCACAGCAACCACCACGAACTTCTGTTCACTCTGTTGTTGCCTATTATCAGTAGATTTCGCTGTTTTCCCCTCATCCCTTACCTACTGCTTCACAATGAGGAGCACAGAGGGCAGTGGTGCACACTGGGAGATAAAAAAAATGTAAATTACCGTTTTAACTTTCTTTCTGAGTGATCATTTTATATGTAAATGTAGGCAAAATCACAGCACAACCTTTGCTGGGGAAAGGTTGGTTATTTTTTCTAAAGGCCAAAAAAAGAGATTATTTTGTAAATCCTTTAAAAAGATAACTGTGCACCCAGCATCCATATTAGTAGGTACATGTGTACAGTCGAATGCAGCCCTGTCATAAAGTTTACTCTTATTCTTACAGGTAGCTATTCATATTCATGTGCTACTCAATGAAAAAGAAAAACAACCTCTTTTTATTCTTCTTTATATCATTCTGTGCTCTCAGCTGTTGGAACATTAAAAGCCTGCATTGTTGAAATCTATCAAATTCCCAGAAATCCAGCTCTTCTTAAACTGCACACTGTTTCTGCTTAACAAACAACAAAAAGAAAAAGAAAATGCCTTGGTCACCCTAAAGCAAAAGAGTCCTTGTGATACCACTGAAGATCCAACAGAATGCCACATACATCAACACGAGCAAAAACTTGAAAAACAAGAAGAGCTCTCAGAGAGTATGGTCTTGCAGCCTAGGCCATGAGCCCTTTTCACGGTCTCAGAAATACAGACATACAGATCTAAATTTCAAGTTTTCTTCCACTGAGTATGATCCACCTCCCTGTCAGATTTTATGAAATACAACCTTGTGGTTTTCGTTTAATCTTGCTAAAATATTATAAGGGCAAACAAATGTCACCTTAGCAGAGTAAAAAACAATAAATTCTTGCACATTTTCTTTTTTTGAGGCAGAATTTTGTAGAGACCTGCAGCATTGTGCAAAAGCACTTAGTTATTCCTCCTACCTTTATATTTTTCTTTCAAACAGCCAGACTTTGTCATTCTTTAAAGTGGTCTTCAGCAATAGTTTTCCAGGCTTTTCAAAGCGTTTCTTTGGACATTGGCTGCTTTTTCATTAATTTTCCATCCAGTCCTAGTACCCAAGCATTTTCAGAGGAATGTTTTTGTGCTTGTTAGTTTGTTAATACACTTAACACTGAGCTGTGAATCAATTCAGCATAAAAAGACCACCTAACTCAAGGGATGAACCAGACAACAGACAACTTGGCAAAGACCAATTTTAAATTGCATCTTTAGGCACTTTGTTACTATCAGTCCTGTTCCAAAAAACACATACTTTCTTGCTGTTTCTTTGGTGGAATCTGTGAAAAATATCAATTAAAAAGTGACAATAGATCGCACTTTTCTGCCAGCAGGATGAATCCCGGACAGCTATTTGTCACAAACCTGGTATATCTCAGCGCGGTGTGTACTGTGCCCTTAAAAATTTTGAGAAAACTGAACAAGTGGGGGATAAAATAAGAAGTAGCACACCTAAAAACCTATCTACAATAGATGAGCACAATTGTAAACTGTCATTAAGTTAATAACAGAAAAAAATCCCACAAAGACCTGGCATATGACCTGAGAGATGCATCCGCCCGCTGTGAACATCTACTGTTCACTGAAGCCTCTTCACAAATAGTCTCAGCAGAGGGGCGGCTGTCAAGAAGCCGTTCTTATGGAAGGAAAGTAAG
>NW_024582716.1:486286-498911 GCF_018398535.1 Haplochromis burtoni
ATATATATACATATCATGCATGTTTGCACATTTCCCTTTAATGGGCCTATTTCTTACTTTCACCTAGCAAAATATAAAGAAGTGAGATGTAGTTCAGGACTTCTGCAAAGTAATCTATGCAGTCACTTCGGTTATGCATGTACGCTAACTCACAGTGAATTTCCCAAGTGCATGCCTGGGAGTCATCGAAACATAATGTATGCAAATATAAAGTATAAATGGATGAAGCAGAACATGATTAAGTAAATAAAGCCTACAATTTCATAACTTGAGGGAGGATTTGTGTTTTCATATGGAAAAACATGACTTTTCCCCCCTTTTTAAGACCTCTGTTTATCTATGCAGCTCTATGACTTACTGTTCTAATTGTGGCTCTAGTGGTCAGTTCCCAGATGCTGTGCTGTCAGGAATGAATCAGGTGATACAGAAAAAGAACACACTTTCATAGCTGGGAGCGGCACAAGATACTGTTAACCTTGTACTGTTGGGCGCTGAGCAAAACTGGGGATTAAAACTGGGGATTAAATATTTTGCTCAAGGGTACATGCAGAAAAAGTTGCTGATGGAGAGGAAAACACTTCTCCGCAACTAGATTTTCCCAGCTAGTCTGGGATTTATTTCATGCATGCAAAATGTGCAGAAAATAGGAATTAAAGTTTTCACATCAAGGATGAGAGACAATGGCCTCCCGTCATCTCCCCGAGGAGAATTATTTGAATATCAATACGGGATCCCGTCTGTTCGAAATATCCCATTTCAGCCACAATGAGACATGGAATATTTTGGAGGTAACAGAAAGGAAGCGAGAGAAAGACGGTAATAAAGAGAGAAAAGCAGGATCGGGGATGGATACACAGACTCAGATGGGTAAATAAGACAAAGGTGGAGAAAAGACTGTGGAGCAGAGGGGAAAAGAGAAAGAGAGATTTAGTTTTGACAGGAGGCAAAGAAAGACTGAGGGAGCATGAAAGCGGCAGCTCATCATTAGCGGCGTCACTCCCTTCCACCTCCCTCTTTGTCATTCACAGACACATCTGCATCCGAGCATCTAAACATTATTGAA
Organism: Haplochromis burtoni; assembly: GCF_018398535.1. Lineage (NCBI taxonomy): Eukaryota > Metazoa > Chordata > Actinopteri > Cichliformes > Cichlidae > Haplochromis > Haplochromis burtoni. Next base: position 487,350 of record NW_024582716.1, read on the forward strand.
TAGCCCACGGAGCTGTGAAGCGGAGAAGACAGGTGGAATTGCATTCTAACGCCTCCAATTAAGCCGATCAATAACGGCCTGTTGGAGTCTTGTGGGCAGCATGAGTGGAAGGGAGATGGGAGCCAGGGGGAAACAGAGGCGCGAGGGTCGGGGGCATAATGAGGAATACAGCAAGGGCTGATCCAGGAAGAGACAAAAGAGGTAGGGGGGGAGGGGGGAACAAAAGAAAGGGAAAGGATGTGGGAGAGCAAAGAAATTGGATAGAGAGGATTGTTTCAAAGTCAGATGAAGGATAGAAGAAAAAAGTGGTGAAGAGTGATGAACAAGAGGGGAAGGAGAGGGAAAGTTTGATTACGGCAGATGGTCAGATTATTATTGTGCTGCGAGAAGAGCTGAGGAGGGCACAGGTGGACAGAAGAGGGGGAGAAAGCAGGGGTAACACGCCACTTGAGCAGAAAGAAAACAACATCTCGCCACTCTCCTCCCCACCCCTGTCGGTGATTTCCCCAGAGAGGAGGCGGAGGAAAGGAGCAGTGGCAGGGAGAGAATTTTGCTTGTGGCTGAAAATGTCTCTTTGTGTCTTGCTGCTGTTGTAGTTTAACAGCATCCAAATGAGCAGGGGCGTCATAAATCAAATAAAATTTTAAAAAAGACTTTTAGGTGTCGTGTGTCTATCAGCTGTTACGAAATCATGCTCTTCTTCACCCCATTAGGTTCCCTCTTTGTTGTTTGGCTTGTGCATCAGCAAATAACACGAGAACAAACACCAGCAGAGCGAGATGCATCAGGGATAAATGGCATCAAGCGGAGTCACCACTTGTGTGTTTAATCGCTCTTTGTGAGGGTGTGTGTGCACGCGGGCCTCTGTTTGCGAAGTGATAAGCTTGACTCCAAAAACATGCAAAGCACATTTTTATTATAAACACCAGAACTGAATCTGTGCAAGCAAATAAGCCATTTCATGCTCAGCAGGAGCTACAGGTGTTGACCTGAATATGCATGCATTCACATACACTCAGACACACACACACACACACATGCGCATGAGCGCATAAATCCGAACGCCCACAGACATTTCTAAATCCAACTTTTTTTAATGCCATATAAGAGCAAATTACCATCATGTTTTTGCATTTCTTGAACCATTACTAGACCACCGGTGCTGCTACGCTGTCCGGGTCCTGTAATTTTACTTCATGAAAATATTATATTGTGTGTTAAAGCCTTATTCACTAGATGGTTCAGCATGCACCCTCTGGTGTGTCACGGTTTCATCCTGGCCACAGTTACACCTGCCTCTGCAAGCCACTTTGAGACTCCATCTTATCCTGCAACCTCTATTCCAGAGCGCGGTACAATGTGTAAAATGAAGCTTATGCAGATGTTCAATAATGAAGATCAGTAATTACTCATCTGCCTGCTTTCCTTGGTGTTTGGCTGCTAATCTATTCTTTGCATTACTACTGCTTTCCCACACTGTCAAACTCCATGCAACATTGTTCTAGTCCAATCATCTTCTTCCCTGTCATCTTTGAGCCAATCAGCCTTGAATCTGAGAGGTTTAAATCTTTGTCATTTTCCACTTCAAACTCGTGTTCATGGAACTCACCTCCTCCCTGTCGCCACCTCATATCAGTCAGAGCTCCATCTTCATCTTCACCAACACAAGCATCAGTTTCTGTTATGGTCAATTCTTCCAAATAATCTTTCCTTATTGAATTATAAGTCAAATAAGATTGCAAGAATTTTAATCCTATGAACCCATATTTCACCCACAAAAGAAAAAACATATAAAATTGCTCTATGTTTTAAAATTTATGGATGCCAGACACCTTGAAAAAAGTTGGGAGGAGGGCAACAAAAGGCTGGAAAAGTAAGTGGTGCTAAAAGAAACAGCTGAAGGAGCATAGTTGGCAGCAGGTCTGTAACATGACATCAAAATAGCATCTTAGAGAGGCAGAGGCTCACCAATCTGCAAAAAAAGACTGTCTACAGATTTTGGAACAATTTCAGAAAAATGTTCCTCAATATCAGCAAACAAGCCTGAGAATGTGGAGAAATCTTTCTATGCAAGGGGCAAATGTCAGTGTTGGATGACTGTGGTCTTTAGGCCATCAGGTGGCACTGCATTAAAAACGGAGATCATTCCTGTCATGTAAAAGACTCAATAGGCTCAGGCAGGGAAAAAGTCATTTGATCCAGAACTGACCCAGGACTGCCGAGCACCTAAAATCCTCTATCAGACAAGTAAAGTTCAACTGTGTTCTCCCAGAAGTCCTCAGTTTCCAGCCATCTATGGCACTGCTGTTAAAAGAATACGTTACACAATAGTAAACATGGCCCTGTGTCAATGTTTTTGAGACATAATGCTGCCATCCAATTCAAAAGGAGTTCCACGTGAAATCTATTTAGGTCTCTCTCTGGAATACATGTCTGCAAACATGTTGCTTAGCTTTGGCAACTGCTTTGCCGGATCTTGAGTTAAGATCAAAAAAGTAACAGCCAGGTTACAGGCATTAGAAAATAACAGCTTCACATTTTTATTGGTAGTTGTTCTCAGGTTCATTCTAAACTTCAAGTTATGCATATCACATAGGTAGGCTGTCAAATTAATTCCTCTTAGTGGCAACACTTGTGATGTATTTATGTCACCCGCAGCCTTGACAAATAAATTCTCCCCCAAGGTCCTCTTCAGCTGAGACAGAAGCTTCGCTCTATTTTCACCGGCATTCTTGCAACAGAACATGAGTTTGAATTTTGTCACCCAAGAAATAAATTCTTTTTGAAGGTATATATCGAGCGTGAGTGAATCATTTCTTCAAAAATGTCTGCTGATTGAAAACGAGCACAATTACTTTATATGCAATTTAGTGACAAATAATGTAAGTCCAAAAAAGAGTTTAACCCCAATCCCATGTTTGTTGCACTATGGAGTAAAACCTTATTAGTGTCTGAAAAATCACATTAGTTTTTGTTTTAAAATTCGGCGTCTGCATTCGAGTGTGACACTCTTTCTTCTAAATCAGCTTTTCCATTAGCTGGAGTGAGGCACTCTAAAGTCTCCGTTTATAACAAAACGAAAGTTTTAAAAGGTTGTCTGCCGTGTTGCTTCCAGCCTGGCCCAGCCATGACGTGGTACTCTGGGATCTGCTATCTGATTGGCCGTTTGCCAGCGGCACACAGGACGGGGAGGTGTGGGGTGCACGGAGCGTGCTGCTTTGCAGCAGCGAGAGCGTTCCAGATGGCTGTGATTTATGAACCTCTCCGAATGGTGCGACTAATGAACACTACTCGACATGTGTTTGGGATGGAGGGACCGTGTTCGGCCATCACTCTGTCTTCGAGGAGAGGGTCTCGAACATTGCTTCATAACTACTAATGGGTGCTGAATGCACTGCAGATACAGCCATTCAACCCATCTGTTACATATGAAACCAAAACAAACAGTGATGAAACAGTGCTTCATGTGCAAACATAAGGATAACAAATTACTTCAATTTGCATAATTAATTAGATGAATGTAATGAAATATTAGGTCAGAATGGAAGGTCTACCACTCCCCATTGTTTGCACCTGGGCTACATTTCTGTTGATGTTAATTGAACACTATAAGCTGTTCTGTATAATCCACAAACGGTCTACACTGTCACTTCATGTAATGCCAGAATCCCCCCTCTATGATCTGACAATCTCTAATCCAGCAGTAATTATTTTTGTCAACCACTTACATGATTACTGAGCTATTTTTACAGTCGCATGGATGATTCCAGGTGCTTTTATAATAGCAGATAAGTGTAATCCCATTCCATGGATGTGTTGCTCCTGCACCCTGGCACCGTGCTATCCAGTGCTATGCTCCAGGTGAGCATTAGCGAAAAGGTAAAAGTGATAATGCACGGTGTATTCAAAAATGGCAACTTTTAAGGAATTAAGAAAATCGGTCCCGTTTATAACAAGGTGTTTTTTTTCTTCTTAACATTTTTTTTTATATAAATATGAACTGGGTTTTGAAATGGAGTCAAATGTTTTCTTGGTTTATGGAGGCCCACGTAATCCTCGAACCAAAGCAAACCATGCAAGTTATAAGAGATTAGAGAACCCCTGTTTCTTTCATAGTCCAAGTTAAGAGCTAAACGCCTGGCAGTGAAATTTGGAAGAAAATAACGAAAAAGTTCAAGCTTATACATGCGCATATATACAGTGCTCTGTTCCTGATTTCTAATTTTACTTTCACCTGTCAGATCATTAAGAAATAGTAAAACAAAATCAATATTTTAAGTCGTTTATTAAGAAAAAAGGGGATTGCATGTGACTATTAGCCAGTTTGGAAAGCTCAGTTTTATTTCAATAGCCACACCCACATTACTTTGGGGAAACTTTACTTTTTTACATACATGGTAACTTCACTTGTGATAACAGCTTACCCCATGCCAATAAGCAAAGACCATCTGACCAATCAGCCCATAGCTTTTAAAACTTCTGTATTCCTGCATAATTTGGCAAATTCGGTCCCCCTTACCCAGGATTTCTAGAAATGAGTGAAATAGTGGAATGGAAGTTGGTGGGACCATATCTGACACCTAAAACTAGCACAAATGACAGCAAGCCATTTTTAAACATATACCAGAGGCATGTAGTAAGCCATATTCAGGGTACATTTAGAGATAGCACAATATATCATAAATATATTTATATCTTTATATTTACCCTAAACCAGATTTGATAACTTCATTGACCTTGATTTGCAACATAAAAATTCAACATTTTTAAAAAGTCACATAAGTAAAAAAAAAAAAAAAAGCACCTGTAATATCCTTGAAGACCACTCGAGCACATCATGGTGGATCCTTATATAAATCATGACCAAAGTTTCAAATAATGTAGTCAGGGTATGGACACATATTCCTTATGAGAGTAACGCTTGGAGTTCAAACTGCTTTGCTTCAGGTTTTCTATTCTCGGCTCCATATGACGTCAGAAGGAGTGAATATCGTTAATGTGTCTCAGGCACACAGTTCTGGCCAGTCCACCTTCTCCATTATTCCGTCTATTCTCTTCAACTTATCCAGTTCAGGACAATGGTGGCGCTGGAGCCCATCCCAGCTGATACCGGGCACACCGTGGACATGTTACTAGTCTGTAGTAGTGCTAACACAGATCCAAATAACCATCTATACTCACATTCATACCTAAAACCAAAACAGAGCCACCGTAGATACCGTAGTAAATATAACTATTAACTAAATATACTGTAACTCTGGATGAATACCTTTAGTCCTTTAATCTTTTACTCATACTTTCATAGCTGTAAATATATTAGCTTTGCAGCTGTTTATACCTTTTACTTGCCTGCTATTTATAATCTGCCTCAAAAAAGGAATTTCAAAAATCCAACAGTTTACTTTTTGAGTGCTTGGACATCAACATTGCTTCAAAACACACTTGAAAAGCCTTTTACAAAGTCCATCAGTGAGGAATAAAAAGCATCGCCAGACCTCCAACACAAACACTATGTATTATTTCAGGTATTGCATATTTACTCTCCAGCAAAGTGCACTCATCAATAGAAGTTGCTCTCTGTTATTTACTTACTGCTAAGGACTATAGAAAGCATATACTTTGATTTTTTTTTTCTTGCAGTGCTGTGCCGGATGATATGTCTTGGTGAATGGAAACAGACTTTCAAAGCACAGCAGGAGATGGGAGGCTGCCACATATGGGTTTTTTTTTAAAACAGTATATGCTTTCTCAATCAGCTCCTAGGGGAGGTTGAGCCTTTCAAAGGCGCACAGGCAACACAAGCTATGGCTATATGTTGGCATGGTCTATGTTTAGATTCTACACATATCTTTTACACATGTGCAATTACATAATTATTGCCTCTAAGTGAGATTTGAAATATATTTAATAAAGATGTTTTCATACGCAATGAAAAAAAATGCCAGGAGTTGAGTTTGACAGAGTGAAAAATCTTTTCTGCTCCCATAGGTGTCAATCTTCTGGGGTTTTTTTTCCAAGCCATGCTGTTCTAGGGGTGGGATTGTAAACAGACTGCCTCAAATGTCTGAGGAAAAGATTTAATTCTGTTTTTTGAGTCGTCAGATTCAAATTTATTGCATCACTAGTCCTTATTTTTTCTTGTCTTCTAAGACAGTTGCAGATTAAATGCAAATGGATCATGCAAATGGATCAGCAGCCAAGCAGCTGAGAGGTTACAAGGTAGAAGAAAAATCAATTTTGCTGCTGGTCTGATGAGGTTTATATGCACTTTTCAGACTTTTGTATAGATTACACAGAAATGTGATTTTAATGCAAACTATTTTCTGGTGGGGACCAGCTGAATGGAGACTTGATGATGAAAGCAAAGAAACAACCAGAATTGGGATGTGTGTTAGACTGTGTCTGCACACACACAAACACCATGAGACCAGCTAATCAGGAAGCGATAAAACTGCTAATTTTCCTTTGGACAGCAATGCTGGCTAGCAAGTGCTTTTCCCATCCGTCACTGTCAAAGTTTACTCTATACTCTAAGCAATCTATCAGACTTTCAGTAAGTAAAATCTTTCTATTAAATATGAAAGCATTTTGCTAATTGCCAAATAAACTCCACCAATATCCTTTATGCTACTCTTTTATGCATCCAATTGTGAAATTGAGGAATGATTGTGAGTGCTCCATTTAGGCTACTCTAGCCTGCCTGTTTATGTCTCTGCAACCCACCTCGACCCCCTTTCTTGCTGTGTCTGACTTAATCAGTGCCATGTTTATTGTCACTGTTGTGAATCTGCAGATAGAAATATCACCTTTTGTTGGAAGTGTCTCTCATTATAGTAATATTACACAGCCCTTTGACTTCAAAGCAACACATCAAAAAGTTTAATATGTGCCAAGTGTGAAACTTGTTTAGACTTGCATTATTAAAGGCCCTCGTTCTTATCTTTCTTTCCAAGGCATAAATCATTTAAGGTGCATTACTGACTTCAATTTAGTTACAATATGCTGATGTATTCCTTTCCTATAAATTGTCCATTTTGCTCTAATAAGGATTATTATGGCAGCCACTTAACAAGTGCCCTCTGTATTCGCTCTTCTCAACACCAGTGAAGTAGCTCCCTTATTTGCATAGAGATGCTACAATGGTGATATGCTCTGTTAATCACCAGACGCCGTCTCCAGCGGCAGTCGTCTGAGTCAGATAGAGAAAGGAAGTTTTAAAGTCAAGTGGGAGGAAACAGAACTGCAAGGGAGTAATCATGTGGATATTACTGTGCAAAAGACATTCTACAAAGGCAGTTGAGAGTTAGAGAGGTGTAATTTTCCAACAGCAATGAAGACGACCAGATAACACCTTAAATCTGCCAAAAGTTAAAACTGCAATAAAAAGGACAATCGTCTGGTCTAAATCGTAGGAAGACTTTTGAATCTTTATTCTCCAACATCACACAAAAAAAGTGTACAGTATTTTTTCTGCTATATGTGAAGAGCTCTTCATCAAGAAATTCCCAGGCCATCGATGACTTCTGCTGGTGGCTGATCTCATCTGCTTTCATATAGATACCCTCTTGTATTGATTGGATGGGCAGAAATTAAACTGGAAAACATGGAGATGAGATGCACATGCACTAATGAGTGAAGAGAGATTGTTTAGAAGATGGAATGAGTACTTTAAGAAGCTGATGAATGAAGAAAATTAGAAAGATGAGGAAGGATGGAGGACAGTTAGTGAATCAGAAAGTGCAGAAGATTAGTAAGGAAGAAATGGATAAGAAGAGAGGTGACAGTCAGTGAGCAGCAGTATAGCTTTGAGAGTCTTGATGGAGAAGAATAGAGAAAGGCCAGAATGAGTTGTCTTTGTTAATCTAGAGAAAACACATGAAGCAGGTGGAAGAGAGCCTGAAGAGGTGAAGGTATGTTCTGGAGGGAACATGAATGAATGTCACTAGAAACAAAACAGAATACATGTTTGTGAATGAGAGGGAGACAGGTGGGAAGGTGTGAGGAGCGGAGGTAGTGAAGGTAGATGGGATTAACAACAATTCAAAGAAATGCACAGCAGACAAAAAAGGTAAACCCTGCTTTGACGGGTTTGGGGGCTGTGGCAGTGACAAAAGTACAGGCCAAGGTGGAGGAGGCAGAGCTGAAGATGTTAGGATTTTCAATGGGAGTCACCAGGATGGACAAGATTAGAAATGAGTCCATTAGAGGGACAGCTCAGATTGAGCGGTTTGGAGACAAAGTTAGAGAGACAAGGCAGAGGTGGTTTGGACATGTACAGAGGAGGGATAGTGGATATATTGGACAAAGGATGCTGAAGATAAAGCTGATAGGAAGGAGGAAAAGAGGAGTCTCGGAGGAGGTTCATGGATGTAGAGAAGGAGAACATGCTGAGGGTTGGTGTGACAGAGGAGGATGCTAGGGGTAGGGTGAGATGGAGCAGCTAAAAAAAGAGAAAAAAAGAAGACTTTAAAATACAAAGTCTTCTTTGCGTTGCAGCCGTTTATGTCAGATAATGAAATTATTTTTCCTATTCTTGAAGAAAATGTTTGAAATACCAAATCATTCACAAGCTGTAAAGAAACATATTTGCTCATAAATGGATCTGGCTGCTGTTTGATGGAACAGGATGTCATTTTAAGAACAGGCCACAGAGAGATAATGAAAAATAACCTATTCAGTTAATTCAGTTTTTTAATGTTGATTAATGAGCAGTGTACCTTTTAAATAAACAAATAAACCAAATTTGATGAAAACTGAGGAAAAGCTTGCAGTTAAACTAATTCTTTATTATTTGGCCAGAAACATCCATTAACAGCCTTTTGATTTCAAAGGTGAAGAAAAAATATGCGTGGTATGTGCTTCAGGGGCTGGAAAAAGAGAGGCTGAAAAGTCTGGCTCCAAGTTTGTCTGCTCGGGTACGTTATTTACAAGAACAACATAGTTGATGTAAGCACAAGGCAACACTCAGACAAAAGGTTTGGCTGGCTCAGACCCAATTACGCACAACCGTGACAGCAAGAATTGAGAGATACACCAAACATATACGAGCACAGACGCAATTTGCCGTGCAGCATGTGCATTACATACACACGTGTATGCTGAATTTATCTGTGAAGAGGAAAAATCTGAACGAGGCTGATGCCAACATGCAAACAGGCATCATCTCTTCCTCTCGCATGCAAACAAACTCACACAAAGCAACAAGAACAGCTGAGACAGGTAGAACCCACACCGCAGTGAGACTTACTGAATTTTTCATTATGTTTTTACTGGCCTGTCAGGAGCGTTGGTGATGTGCAGTGTGTGTGTGCGCACATGTATGTGTTCATTCAGTATCTGTGTCTCCATATGTGCAGATCTGAACTGTATACATCTGTGCTGCCTATTCTTGTTTTTATATTTTTGTCTAAGTGTTTATGTGGGTGTTTGGCTGGGCCTGACAGCCTGTGCTTCTGATGGGCTGTCAAGGCAATGCTCAGAGGAGAGCCTGTGACCAGCTACAATCAATTCATCAGGGCTCGATGATGCGCCAGAGAACAGGCAGGTCACATGATGATTTTAGCAGGGTGTTGAGTTTACTTCTAGTAAAGAGAAAAAATATATTTCAAAGGAGCTGAATAACAAGTGAAACTTCTACAGTATCTAAAAACACCCATATCTACTTTATAAGACAACATTGTGCGCTACTTGGCAATCTAGCATACAACAGATCAGCAAGCTTGGTTTTGGACTTGTTACCGGTAGTATAGCACTGTCCTTAATAATTTGCAACTTATGGTGCAATACAGATAGGACCATTATCAGGCAGTCATGCCCAAAAAGACTACAAATTTGGGGTTTATTTTACCAGCTGGAACTCAACAAACATTACTTTATAAAGTTGTACTGTTAGTTGTACTAACAGTCAGCCAGGGAAGCTAACTTCATTAAGTATAGCTGTTCGACTGCTCGTTAACAGACATAAATATTCAGTCAATCACATGTAATTTATACATGTAGACATGGTAAAGACAGCAACAGGCAACAGGAATTCAAACAACTACATGTTAAAACCAAGGTATGCAGAAGAGCATCTCATCATCTTCAGTAGCAGAAGACCACATCATCTGGGTAAGCATCTCGGTAAGGTGGTGTGGTCTTCTGCTTCTGCTACTACATCTTCAGATGGTGTGGTCTTCTGTACCATGTCACAAAACTTAAATCATCTCAACCTGGTTTCTTAAACAGGGTGTTACATCCGCTGTACTCAAATTGTCTTGAGAGTCAGCAGATTGTGGTGGAAAAGCAGATTTTCACTATGGATACTCAACCTAAAAATGCTGGCCAAAATTTCTGAGGAATGTCTCCAGCACCTTGAGACTGTGCCATGAAGGTTAACCAAGGTTAAAGGGGTCCAACCTATTACTAGCAAGGCATACCTAATGAAGTGATGAGTAAGTATAGCTATTTAACTTGAATAGTAATGATTGTTTGAAGTGGTGTTTCTCACCACCTCTCAAATATTTACTCTTCTTTTGGTATTCACTGACTCCTGAGGGAAACACCTGCCTGATGGGAAACTACACTATTTACCAGCTAGTTGAGCATTTTGTTTGATCATCTGCCACTGAGTTTATCACAGCTGTATACAGTTGCCTACACCTGTCCAAAAGAGGGCAGATAACAGAACTGTCAAAAATTAAACAGTTGTGTTTTTTGAAACAGCAACAAGAGCTGAGAGATGCAAAAACATTCAACAAAACCAAATATTTGTTCAATTTTGACACTCTCCTTACCTAGATATTTGATAAATTTTTAATATAAAATTATTGATCAGTGTCTGCTTTAAATTAGCAACTTTTGTTTGAAAGCATCGCTTTTCAAACATTCTGTAGTAAAACACATTTACATCTGCAAAAAACTACAATCAATATTTCATATTCTATTGAAAGGGTGGAAAATGAACGTGTCAGGTTTTTCCCCAGCAATCGCTATAGTAGCTATTGATTAGTATTCAGCCCTAATATGGGCAAAAAGTGTTACCCCTTGAAATCGAAACAAACAATAGAACAATACACACACACACACACACACACACACACACACACACACACACACACACACACACACACACACACACACACACACACACAAAAGAAACATATCTGCCTTACAAACGACTTTTTGAATTTTGGCCAATTTAACTTCTAATTTAATCATTGTTGCGGGTTTTTCAGAGCAGAGCAATTAGCCTCAAAGTGCTTCGAAAACAATTGCTGGTCATTATTTTCTCTTGCAATATCTTATTACTGAAAGAAAACAATGTTCTCCTGTTATGACTGAATTACTAATAATGGGTCTTCAATTCAAAAAGATAGAAAGACTGTAGAGAGAAAGAGATGTGTGCTTTTCTCCCAGCATCATTCAGCTCTAATATATGCTGGAAAAGTCAGGTAGACACTGGCAAGCTTGTTAGAAGCCTAGCAAACCAAGAGCTGTAGGGGTGCCGAGGTCAGTTTCTTTTCCCTGTGTCTCTCCTCATCCTTGCACCCACTCTCTCCCTCTCTCTGGTGCTTTTTCTTC
>NW_024582716.1:498931-522957 GCF_018398535.1 Haplochromis burtoni
CCCCCCCCCCGAACTCCACCCCAAACCTGAACTCCCTCACCTCCTCCCCCAGTCTCAATCCTCTCTGTTTGTTTATCTGTCTGCTTGTTACCCTCTCACTCCATCCTCTCTTCATGTCCCTCGCTTATTTCCCCCACCCCCACCTCCTCTTCCAGCATCTCCCTCAGTAACAGGTGAGTTCCCAGAACTAATTACAGGAGACTATCCCAGGGTGCAGCGGGGGCCGGCTCATTTGCAGGCGGAGGGAGTGCGAGAAGGCTGTCTAATAACATTTTCTACCGCCTGATTAAAAACAGCCCATAAATCACTTGTTCACATAGGTCTATGTGCACGCACGAGCATTTGTACACACACGCGCAAACCCAACACACACACACACTCACACACATTCTCAGATAGAGCCATCAGACTTGCGCCTTTAACACACACCAAAATACTGTACGACCATATTTGAGTGCCTGAGAGACGCACACATACCCACACACAGTCACTGTCTTGCTGCCACATAAAGCCAGCATTAATTAGGATGTTTATACTTATATATAATGTTATATTGCAGTTATAGATTTTATATAGTTTACAGAATGCCTGCAGTTTTCTTCCCATTATGATTTGCATGATGAGAACGATAACGACCCCCAGCAGGAATTTAAACAACGGAAACGATCGACGTCAAGACGACGCAACTGCAAAGTGATCGCAGCGGACGAGCGGGTAACTCATTAACACGTCTCATCTCGTCAACACTCACACCCTTCCCATTGATCTTCCACATTGGCCGCGTTTGCTGTTTACATCTTCCTTACATGACTGAACAAGGAAATGAACATGGGATGGACCGTATTGTGTCACCAAGTGGATGACAGGTGGACACATTAATAAATCTGCAAACACACCTCCTCTCCTTCGCTATAATGAAGTAGCGGTAAGACGCCACAGGGGGTCTGTGTCGCTGAGGTCGTCTTCTGGGTCATTCTGTAGGTTTCTTTTTTTCAGTGGATCAATAAATCTTCAGGCCTGTTAAACTGCAATTTCCGTAAGCCTGATTGGACTGCTTTAAAACTGCTTGTTTGACCAATAGCCTTGACGCTAAAGATAATCAATAGATCATGTAACAGCAAATACAGATCTAAGGTATTGCCAGCTCGGAGACCCTTCAGACTATGCAAACCTTCACCAGAGTACAACTACAGGGTTTAGCTTTTTTTTCCGGCAGATGTATTGTAGATATTATTAATATGGAACCTGGAACTACTTAATGTTCTGCATTAATTTCCCTAAAAACTTGTTTAGTCAGATACAAAACTTTTGGCACATTGCCCAGCCCAATAACTTACTAATTGTTCATGCTTCAAGGTCTTTATGTATCACTTCACAGAGGAAGAAGACCAACATGCAGAACCAGGAGGCAAACAAAAAATTCCTAAATTCAACCTTTAACACAGACACGCGCTCTAGCACGAAAAAGCAGTCAGTGAAAGCGAGCAAAGCCCTTTAGGGGCAATAAAAAGAAAAAGCAATATCTGAGATCATACAAAAAACATGCCTAGGGAGGTCAATGGGAATCATGTGGAGTAGGGATGGGTATTGATAAGATTTTCACGATTCCGATTCCATTTTCGATTCTGTTTAACGATTCGATTCTTTATCGATTCTCTTATCGATTCTTTTAAAAAAGGAGAACACTAAGGTCGATTAGCTTAGAACTTTGTTTTATATCTTCTCTTTGAACAAGATAGAAATTTAGGAGTAACATGGCCTTACAAACCCAACAGTGAGATCTTAAGAGATCCAAGCCTACGGCTCTTCAATGGGGTGTCACAGGGTCCCCAGGAAAAAAAATTGTAAATGTAAAATAATAAAATAAATATTCTTCTGTAGCAATAACAAAGTATAACATAAATTATTCTGTAGCAATTACACAAGAATATCCAGTAATGTCCCTGCCTACAATTAAACACATTCACTTACCAGGAAAATCGGGGCATCTGCTGTGGCAAATGGGTGCAAGCCTTTACCACAAACTTAGTCACTGCTCGGTGACATTCGTCTATCCTGGCCTGAAAGGAGACGCTACCGGTAGACTGCAGCGAGAACTGCCAGCATCTGAGCCAGCCAGACTCTGTCTGTCTCTCTCATCATGGTCACCTAAATGCACAGTAATGGCAGGTTTTGTAATAAGGCAGATCGCGCAAACATAATATGCACTGTTAGCCGATTATTACCTGCCGCATTAACGGCATTAACGTTACCGCTGCTGCTGGGTTGAGATTCACGAATCCGGAGCGGAATTAAAAACATAACATTTATTTAAGGTCATCGTGTGTTTTGTGAGCAAATGCTTTTGCATATTCGTAGTGTTTCCTCCCTTAAATGAATATCTACTTTGCAAGTATTGCAAGTTGCCCTGTTGTCATCCGTTCTCGTAAAGTATAACCAAACTTTTGAGCATTTAAGCCGCCATGTTTCCTGTCAGGTAAGCGACGCTCCGCGACGTGGTGACGTCATTCGGGGCGACTGGAATCGATAAGGAAATCGTTTGCAAAAATGGCAAACAATTCCAAGGAATTGAAACAGTGGGAACCGGTTCCCAACAAGAACCGGGTTTCGATACCCATCCCTAATGTGGAATAAGTACTAGGAACACTTGAAATGATTGGAATGCTTGATGGCAAGTGTTGCAGGAGTGATTAGCTGGCTAGGAACCCCTGTAGCAGGTGAAATGCAGGTGATATTTCTGAGGGCTGGGCAAAGGGGGCTTCACAGGAGCGAAAACTGAATCTAAATTTAACAATCCAAAACCACGACACCTTCTTAGCAGTGAGAACTTCAAACTTCAAAGAGAACATGAAAGGCATTGGTGGCTGAATAGATTATAGAAGAAATACAAATAATTTTTGAAAAAGACCTCTTTTTCCTAAATGTGTTATGCTACATCCTGACATAAATGAAACCTGTGGAGTTTTAAATCACTAGTAATGTTATGGGTGCTTGTGTTTTAACCGAGACAATGATACCTAAATGATACGCGCACAGCATCATGGCAAATAATAGTAAGACTGTCATACAAAAGGAGGTTACTGAGCTTTCTCTGTCACATAGGTGGCTGTCTTTTAACCTGACGAAATCACCATGGTAACTTGGTGATTACATAGGTAATTACATTATGCGGTCAGGAGCAGATTATATGTGTTCAGAGTGTTGGTCTAAAATCATCCAGAAGTGCCATGTTTTCACTGATTCTTCTATGTACAGTACGCTTCCAGTGCAATATGTCACCACCATCAACACCACTGGATGGAGACCATCTGTAAAATTCTGCATTTATTCAATTAGAGATGCAGAAACTGCATATATAAAAAACGTATAAAAGAATGCAAATTAGAAAAATGATCAGTTACATATACAGCTGTGCCTGAAAGCAAAGCTGTCGATTTACCGGTAGATCGACATTCATACCCTTACCTACGTCTAGACTTATAGTCAAAGCCGCCTAAACCAAGGCCAAGACAATACTAAGACCAAGTTGAGACAAGACCAAGACCAAGTCCAAGACTGAGACAAAAAAGTCTTTAAACTGCAGCCAGATGCTGCTTCGTTTACAGGTGTCAGGCATATTTATGTGTTTTTGCGATGCACTCGCACAGCCCTCCTCACTGCTGTCTACTGTCTCCCTCACTTACTGAGAGGACAGATGCACGCTCCACTTGACTGTCGTGTCTCTCACCCTCTCTGTTTTTCACATAACGATATTATCCTATATCCTCGCATGTGACTGGCCACAATATGGACGGATTGGAGCATAGCTGAGCCACTGTGTGAGAGCTGAGCAGCGAAAGGAAATTAAGTGAGGAGCCGGCTCTCGCTCAATGGGAGTCAACTCTTCTGATTCACTACAAAGCACTCTCTAAGCACGGCTCTTAGAGCTGATGCTTTTGCGCATGACACATTATCGAACGTTACGTTGTGTGTCATGGATACTGTTAACTCCAGAGGTGAAGCCAGACATTTTATACACCTGGGGCTTAGCCCTAAAGGGTAGTATGCATGTGGGATGGGGGGATTTTGAATTTTGTTCAAAAAAGAATGACTTCATATAGGAAAAAAAATATATATCACATATGCAGGACACCTTAAACTAGTTAAGCAGCAAGGCGGAACAAAATCAGGGCTTTATCAAGGCACGAGGACTAAACCCCAATTCAACCAGACCCAGAACTGATCCAGAATTAAAACAGGACTACAACAGTTCAAAATCAGGACTACTGAGGAATTAAAAAAAAGAGAACAAAAATCAAAACTAGATGATAGTAGCACTAAAAATCATCATAGACCTGCACTACACTTATTTTTTAATTCTACCAAAGTCCACTATTTAGATTCAGAAAAGTTTATATAAATATTTAGCTTTGTTGTGCAAACAAGCCTGCATAACTTAACCTCCTAAGACCCGAACTCTTTCATGGCATGCATTTTTAATTTTTCTTTACTATTTGGGTTGATTGGGACCTAAAGAATGTAAAAACAAAGAATTACCAGATTTTTTTTTTACCTCATTTTTGTTTTTTGAGAAAAATAAGATCCACATATGAGGACATTTGTTTCAAATTTTGATTGAACAGTGGCAGCATAATGTCCTCGTAAGTGGATATCAGGCCCTTGTAGAGAAAAATTAAGTATTTTGGTCTAGACGTCCCAAAACGTGATGTCCACATATGTGGACGCCAGGTCCTAGGAGGTTAATAAACATAGAACTTGAAAAGTAACAAATGGTATCTAAAAAGATACACTAGGTACTAGATACATGTTTTGATGAGTTTTGACAAACAACCATTTGACTAACATGTCTGTCTCACCTGCTCTTGTTCCACCTGTTTCTCTCTCCCTCTTTGTTCTGGCAATCAAGCCAAACACCAACATCATCAAATATACAGATATTTACAAACTCTTCAGATAAAAACACTTTTTTAATTGTAACATCAAATCAGACTAAATGTTTATTTTTTTAGATTGATAAATATAAAAAACATATTTATTAAATTTAAGAGTAAAGAGAGAAATTGTATGTATTTCTTAATTGCAAATGGCACCAAATTGCAATTAAAATTGAGCCACAATCCTTTTCCTGGTGTTTTGGTTGACATCTCTTGATTTTCCCATGTCAAAGAAACAGGCTCTGTGTTTTGCCTTATATGCATCCACAGGTGTGTATTCTACTAACCTATCAGAAGCTTCTTAAGCTCAGAATGGAGTCGTCTGGAGTTTTCTTATTAATTAACAGTAAACTTGGTGTATATGTACTCCTAAATTTGATGAAAGTGCTAAAAAATAGACAGCTCTCTCTCTCTCTATTCTGACATTTAACTAATTCAAAAGATATTTCAATATTTATTTATCTAAAACAAAACAAGTTTACTCTAAATTCATGTTTAACAGTAAAATGTTTTTTCCCTAAAGCGTATACTGCTGTGTATTGAAATTCCTCTTGTTTTGCATAGAAATATACTGAACAATATAAAAAGCATAATATATAAAATAACATCTACCTGAGTTTTTTCTCTGAAAGAAGCCCCTTATGGCCACTGTTGTGTTCATCAGTACATTACTGAAACTGATTTAAAGTGCTTTGTTTAGCCGTGGAGGGTAACAACTGAAAATATGAAATAAACACACATGTAAGCTAAGACTCTATAAAGAAACAGCATTGTTGTTGTTCAGCTTTTTATTTCGCCACTTGTTGATTCACTCGAAGAGCAAGTAACGTAATATGGGTCAAGTGATCAGTTTGATATCAATCTTTTGTGATACACCGTCATATTTACATTATTTGTACGGTACGAATGATTTGCTTTGGTACCTGGTCAAACTTAAGCTCTCCTCTGTCTGCCTGGATGCACAAACTCACAGGCAGCAGCTTCTCCCCCCTCGCTCACGTGCGTAAGTGCTGTGCTGAGTCGCCTAGTGCCTGAGCTCGGATCATACCAAAATTAGGGGGAATTTACGAATGTGCGCTATGTGCTTCGAATATTGTGTGTAGTTTTTGTTTTATACAGTTGTCAGTCAGGCCTCTAACGATGAAACAAAATACACTCCAAAAGACCCCGGACCTGGGCTTAACCCAGTAAGCCACCCCCCCGCTCCTCCGATGGTTGACTCCAAATCTCCCGACCACTATGTCGATCTGAGACAGCAAGACCAATACAGCGAGACCAAGACAAGACCAAGACCAAAGTCCGTCGAGACCAAGATAAGACCAAGACCACGTAAAAGTGGTCTCGAGACGTCCAACTCTACCTACGGCCACGAGGTCTGGGTAGTGACCAAAGGAATGGGATTGCATATACAAATGACAGAAACGATCTTCTTTTGGTGAAAAGAACGAGAAGCTAGATCATTTGGGAGAGACTCAGAGTAGAGCTGCTACTCCTTCAAATTGAGAGGAACCAGTTGAGGTGGTTTTGTCATCTAACCGGGTCATCTCCAATGCGCCTCCAGGGTGAGGTGTTTCAGACACGTCCCAAGGCAGGAGGAGCCCCCAAGGCAGACCCAGGACACGCCAGAGAGATTACAGCTTTAACCTTTCCTTGTGTCTGCCTGGAAGAGCTGGAAGAAGTGGTTTAGACTGCTGCCGTTGTGACCTGGGCCCAGATGAATGGAAGCAAATTGTTTTGATCACATATTCATGACGCTTAACATCCTATATGAAGAAGCGGTGTTGCATTCAATTTTCTATGCTCTTTATAGATCTTTATCTGATAATGTCTCTAGTTATTGATGTCGTGCAGAAGAGTCCAAGTCAAAGAATGCTTCAAATGCCACTTTTTATGTGAGCGCACATAGAGCCTGAAGCAGAAAGATTTAACAAAGAAAGCTTTCAGTCTCTGTTGTGATACTTGTTATCTCTGACTTGGGTTCTAGGTTGTGTCCATCCAGCTAATGCAGAGAAACCCACACTATTTTGAACTGGCTTTGCAGTACACCCCTCTAGGTATGTTGAGATTTGCATTTTCAATTTAACTTCTTGTCATCAAAGCACATGTGAGTTATGGATGGCTGATCAGAAAAAAAAACAAGCAATTAAAGCCTTGTTTCCCTCAGTTTTATGTCAGTTTACACTAAATAATCAACCCTGTCCTCCAAGATTGATATCAATGGTGGTTAAAACCCTGCTGCTGCTTATCAGAGCCAGGATCATGCTACCAGGAGGGTCATTATGCTAAACGCCATCTTAGTACACACTACTGCAAATCCATTACGCACATATGCACATGGTGTCACAACCCTGATCCCTCTAACCGGCCCCCACTGAGGTTCATATGCCATTGTGCTGTTGCTTCTGGCACAATAACCCAGTCAGTAGCTTACCAGCGATAGAATCACTGGCATTACCCTGCAAACAACGGCCAGTTTTTCTGCCTCGCACACTGACGCAGGGCTATTTTTCATGACTCCCACTAGTTTAAAATGGGTGAACATGTGGAGTTTGTGGTCAAAGCACATGAGCTGTTGTCAGATGAAGGCAGAAAAGACTTTTTTCCCCCAAGAAACTCTTCTAACATTTTCGCAAACCTGTCATACACTTTCAGTTTGATGGACTTCCTTGGTGAGCCCAGCGGAGTAAAGCAGAGTTTGATTCGAGCATCGGGAGGTGAAGGTTCGATATCACGGCGTGCAGGCTTGCTTCTTCGACAAACAGCAGCGGGGAAAATAGCGTTACAAGATAGGTGTCAAGAGTGAGGCGAGAGTGAAATCTGAAGCGACTTTACAGTACAGCTCCCGCAGAGGTGGGAGCAGCTGATTTCTCCCGCTGCTCACATGTCAAGCTGTTTTCGTGAAAGTTCACGCTGAGCCGCGGCTCGCACCACCCGTTTCACGCAGACGTACACCCAACGCATGCTGTCAGATAATCAGCATACCGAATCGCACGACAAGTCGCCGGATTGTAAAATGTAATGAATTCTTAGTTTGTGCCGCAGAGATCAGTGTATTCAGAAATTTACATTTCACATTGAACTCAGCGGTGAGCGTTACACCCTTGAACTCGCTCAGTGCTCATTTTCAGCTTTTCTTCCTTGCAGCTTTATACAATTTCTCCCAGAAAACCGCAGGAGCTCTGCAGCTCTGTGTGGCCAGGAAGACGCCGCAGATGGCTGAACATGTTGAGTACGGGTACAGTGAGTGTATCTGCCTCCCTGTGAGCCACTGATGGACTATCGGGCTGTCTCATGATCACTTACTGAAGTAGGAATCCCGCCAAGTGATTATGATTAGACTATAATCGCGGGCTAGCTGGGAGGTCCTGATTTTGATTCAATGTCTGAACTTTTCTCTTCCACTCATCTGATTTTCTCGTCATTGCAGGGATGGCTGAAGGTTAAATTAAAACTATTTTTTTTTGCAATTATCTCAAGATTTCAAGCCAAGACTTGGCCATAACACCGCACTAAGGGATTCCAAGAAATTTCAAATATGTGTGTGTGCGTGTGTGGGAAAGAGAGGGAGAGACTCTGACTGCATGCCTGCGTGCATGTTGTTTTGCATATAGTTTTGCTGATGCGGGCAGATATGGGCACTGCATCTTCACTCAACGTTCCGAGCCTTGAGCTAGAAAGGGGCACAACCCAAAAAATAGCAGAAATCAAAGCGTAAGCAAAATCCTGAAATAAATATGCTCACAAACAAAAACACACAGCCGCAATCCCCCTACCTCCTTCCCTCGTCTGGCTTATAACTCATTTTCCACTTTAGCAGCTCCTTGCAAGAATCATATTTGATTTACACACATACACACAGTGTCAGGTTTTACAGTGGGATAACCAAAGCGAGCCGCGTATCCTCTGCACACACATACACACACACACGGAGAGAGAAAGCCCTGTCGAGAAGATGCAGTACTCAGGTGATGAAGCCTCAGAGTCACGTTTTCCAAATCTATAAAAGGAAAAAGACTCCCATTTAACAACCTTGGAGTGACACAGTATCCACCAGAGTCTGGGCCATGCGTCACGCTGAGCACCATGCGCTTCCATCACAGCTAACACTTTCAACTAGCCACAAAATCAGAGCCTGATACCTCTCCACATAACAAATCAAGGCACAGCGCAGTCTGCGATACTGTAGCAACTTTGTCTTTCTGTTTCCTGTTTTCTCAGGTTACACAACTGAGGAGTTATGTAAGCCCTGTGCTAAAATCGGGGCAAAGCAGATGTGCCACACATCTACCCACCTACCTACCCAAAAATGATAAAGAGAGCAGGCATACTCAGGGGACCGGTGGAGCACTGGGGGAAAAAAAATCCCAGGCTTGTGTTTGGGTAACAGTTTGTAACAAGTCAGAGCTGAGTGGGACGTCGTTGTGCTATTAATAAAAAGAATCGCAAGCTATTTCTAGACCTTTTATCAGTCCGTGAGTGACGTGAGAGACACTCAACTGGCGGTGACAGTAGTTGTTTCCGAGGATCCTCAGTCAACACAAATGTATGCAAAAAATCCCCAAAACGAATAAGATTTTTCAATTATTGCAGTTAAAAAAATAATAATTCTATGTAATTTCACCAATTTTGGTACAGAGCTCCATGTTTTCATTACTTCAGTTGTGATGTTGCTTTTAAAGAAAAACAGCTTGGGAAGAAAAACAGAAAAAAATGCTGGTGTGGTGGCTATGCATATGAATTTATGTATAAATTAAGTTTTTAAATTACTGACAGATGGAGCCTCAGAATGTAAAAATTTAAATGTTGCAAAGTGTCAGTGTGTTGTGTCTGTGTTCAGTGCTGTGAACAACAACTTGCTTTTTTTGCATTCAGCTGCTAGTGAGGGGAGGGGCTGTGTGAAGCTGTATGTCCACTGGAGGAGGTGAACTGTTGGCACCAACGCTGTTAAATGAATGTCTAATTCAATAGTCATTTTTGGTATTGATTTGCTTCGCAGTATTGATTTTCTGGAACCCCACTTGCTAGATACTGTAAGCCAGTCACTTATAATACTGTAAGACGAAACATGCTGTGCCCATAACTATCCATCCATCCATCTTCATCCGCTTTATCCGAGGCCGGGTCGCGGGGGCAGCAGCCTAAGCAAAGAGGCCCAGACCTCCCTCTCCCCAGCCACCTCCTCCAGCTTATCCGGGGGAACACCAAGGCGTTCCCAGGCCAGCCGAGAGATATAATCTCTCCAGCGTGTCCTGGGTCTGCCCCGGGGCCTCCTCCCGGTGGGACATGCCTGGAACACCTCACCCAGGAGGCGCCCAGGGGGCATGCTTGTCAGATGCCCGAACCACCTCAGCTGGCTCCTTTCGATGTGGAGCAGCAGCTGCTCTACTCTGAGCCCCTCCCGGATGGCCGAACTTCTCACCCTATCTCTAAGGGAGAGGCCAGCCACCCTTCGGAGGAAGCTCATTTCTGCCGCTTGTATCTGCGATCTCGTTCTTTCGGTCACTACCCACAGCTCGTGGCCATAGGTGAGGGTAGGGACGTAGATCGACCGGTAAATTGAGAGCTTCGCTTTTACACTCAGCTCCCTCTTCACCACGACGGACCGGTGCAGCGACCGCACAGCTGAGTGTGCCCATAACTCATCATTAAAACAATGAATATATGGCAAATGAATACTACATCTTGCTGCGTTCAGAAGATTCTACTTTCTACTCCTACCACTACAAGTCTCATTCATCTAAACACACATATTCAGTTTTCTTTTTGCCTAAGCACACATTCAAACACTAGTGGATACATCGTGTTCAGCATTTTGCCACAGGTACTTTGGCATAGATATCAGAAGAGTCCGGGATTGATCCACCAACCTTCCAACTGATAGTTGACCCGCTCTAAGACCTGAGCTACAGCCGCCTTATTCAACAATAAACGTAGCTGGAAACTCTTCAGTTTTCTTATCAAATTATTTTCTGAGAAGTGTTCTTGTATTTGATCAAATCTGCCTTTCTCAAGTTGGCAACAACTTTAAAGGAGGACTGGTAGGACCTGTGAATTATGTTGCTGTGTCTCCAGACAGTGGAAGGAATAACAGATTAAAAGTGCAATATAGTCTAAAGAGTTTTAAATCAAATTATCTGCTATATACACACACACACATTACCAATCCCTGGTTGCTCCTGATTACCATTTATTTGTATGAGTTCCCCTGCTTCTGCTTTGAATTCACCAGACTCAAAGCGTATGGGTTTGTTCACTTATATTTTCCATGATAAAAACTGATAAGCTATTGCTTTTTTCAAAAGGATTGGGTGATACGGTGAAATCATATTCCACCTAACCCTATGTCAAATGTGATAATCCCTTTCTACCGACCTCTGAAGTGATCATTCAAGACATTTTCTATTTCTTTTGCTTTTTTGACAAAGGTATCTCCACTTTCAATAAATGAAGAGCTTTGTTTGTTGAGTGCAAAGAAGCTTTTTCTTATCAATTTTTGCTGCGTTTGACTATAGAAGAGAATGGTTACATTTTTGGTTACATAATTCCACTTTTTATTGCATTTCTGTCTACCATGCAACCCCTTTTGACAAAAATGTAAAGCCCCGTGTAGCTTTATTTGTACTAACTCCACATACGGCTTGAGCAATAATTGTTTTGAAAACATTCTTTTTGTATTTTTGGTATTTATTTATTTTGACAGGTTCGGATTGGAAGGAGCAGAAGCGGTGATCGGTATTTATAAAGCTAACAGACAGTCATTCTTGGAAGGAGGAGGACCAAAGTGAAGGAGAAAAGCAAAATTGTTTGCTGCACTGAGACAATAGATCAATAGGACCGGTCTGCAGCGTGGTGTAAATTTGTTACACTGTACTGTATCTCTGGCAAACAACACAAGGCAAACTTCAAAGTACAAACAGTGGAATTCTTTATGTCACATAGGCAGAAATAAATTGCTTATAGGGTACTGTGCAGAAGTTTGAGGCACTAAGTGAAGAAGCTTCAAAAATAATGCAGTGAATGTTCTTTCGTTATCTCTAACTTTACAAAGTAAATGGAAGCACATCAAATCTGTGTCTGATGTGAGCGTACTTTGCCTTTAAAATGGGACCAATTCTCTTAGGTAGAGTTGTGCACAGTTTTTCAAGGCAGCCTGGTCGTTCCAAACATCTTGGAGAATTCTTCTTTGATTAAAGCTCTCTCAGAGTCTTCTGTGTCATGTAATCCCAGACTGACTCCATCATGTTGAGATCAAGGCACAGTGGGGGCCCACGCCATCTGTTGCAGGACTCCTCGTTCATCTTTTCACTGAAGATAGCTCTTTATCACTTTGGCTGCATGTCTTGGCTAAAACACTTGCACAGTAGAGTTGGAGTGTCTGTCTGGTTGCATTTCTGCACAAATAATGATTTCACATGAAAAATTCAGAACTGACTAAATCCGTGACCTCAGCCCCAAAGACTTGCACACCGGCTGGTGCATCTTTTAGATTCCCTGCAGTCGTGTGATCGTGTTTATAAAAAAACAGTAAAAGCAACGAAAGAATTTAACATTTAAGGCGTTTCAACAGTGTTAAAATTCTTTTGGCCATGAAATGATAATTTCAACTCACGGGCTGTTTTTTTTCCCCCCACACATAATTAAACAGAGTTGAGAGTAAAAATATAAACTAATGCTTCACTGAATAGCCTAGTGTTCACCTAAACTGAATTTAGATCCTTTTTTAAATTTGTGATCAAAACTAGGGGATGGAGGTCATGTTCTTCTTTCCCGGCCTCTCAAAAAATTGTTTGAAAACCACTGCACTAAAGGAACTTCAATTCAAAGTCCCTCTTTATTATTTTTCATCATTTAAGTGTAACAGTCAGAAGAATTCATTATGGAAGAGGACGTTTTTCCACTAATTTAAACTCAATAGATGGAAATGAAAAAATAAATGTTTTTTTGGTCTTTTTGTATTCATTCATCAAGTCCTCTTCAACTTGATGAATGGATTCTAGTAGAGGAACAAATGATGGATGGAAACAACAGCCGTGTTTTATGGCTGATTTCACTGAAAAACAAGTATTTCAACTTAATGGTGAAACTGAGGGAAGAATCTAAAGTCAATAGACTTCATCCCAAGAGGACCATCAGTGTGTGTAATTTTATTCAGTGGTTGTTGAGTTCTCTCAGAAGCAAAGTAGCATACCAACCAAACATCAGATCCACACTGCCATCAATGCACTGCTATTAGTAGTACATTAACATGCAGAGTACAGTGTTGGTCAGGTGTTTGAATACACTCATCATAGGCACTCTAAAAAAACAAGAATCCGACGCACAACTTATTTATTTTGGATTTTCTCTAATGCACACTACAATACAAGGCATTTGTATTGTCCATGTGGGTAGCTGCAGATTTTAGTCAAGCTTGAGGGTGTTGGTGCAGGGGCATTTTTATTGGTCAGCACTCTCATGGTTCATGGTTCTGTTAAACTAGCTTCGCTGTGGATGGTGAGGCTGGTGTTCCAGCAGTTTACAGTCCATGGCAGACGGGAGCCTTGGTGGTTCCCAGATTGTTCCTGAACATCCTAACCAAGTTCCTCTCAGCTGAAGGTGACAGTTGGTGTCTTCTTCCAGACCTTGGCAAAACGATGACACAACCAGATAACTTGCACTTCCATACAATTGTTTAAACTGATGATGATGATGATCAGTTATTTAGAAACACTCCTAGAGACGTTCCAAACTTGGGTAAATCTACAGTTTTCCTTCTTAGATCTTCACTGAGTTCCTTTGATTTTCCCATTGCTCATATCAGTCCAATGAGTGCTGCCAAAAAATTCCTTTTTATGCTGGAAAGAGAAACTACCAGCTATAGTCAATAGTGATCATTAATAAGAAGTCATTAGGCATTGGCCTTGTCAAGTTAAAAGACACTGCAAAACCTTAAGCACCAATTACTATGAAGATATTTGAGCCTGCATGTATAAATTCAAACGTGTGCACTCAAAGTCATGAAAGACGATTGCCGGCCATCATTCATCTTCCAGCTGTGGATTAGATCAAAACGAGTGACCTTGTAAATGGCTTTTAAATACCCTGCAACATGGCAAGCATTAAAAAAATGCTTTGACTTAAATATTTTCTAAAACTGCTATTGTGCAAAATGTTAAAGTGAGACAAAGAACGATTCGTTATTCTCTCGCTGTATGTATTTGTACACTGTGTTACGCCACAAGCAAATATTCCACGCCAGGTTTTAATTAACTAGACTTTGTGACAAAATATGAATCAGTACTGTATGTTTTGTGTCCAGTGAGTTGAGTGATTAGTCGTCGTGTTAATCCTCGCTCAGAGGCATGCTGTTGTGAGGGAGTTGGTTGCTGTGTTTAATCTCGGGCATTGCAAAGATAATGATAAGAGTAAAGCGGGCCTCAGGGGCGCACCACTTTCCACGTTTGTCACCAACCATTTCACGCTGTTGTCAAACGAGTAAGTGAGAAGAAATATGCGAGCCAATAAATCAAGAATCTGAGATGAAAGGAAACAATGTCACCACATTCTGAATTTTTAATTGTTATCATTTATAGATTCATATGGATTGAAAATGTCACATAGCAAACTGTATGAGCACTTTAGGAACCATCCAGTGATTATTGTGTAATTCACAATCAAGCATGCACAAAGGCACAAAACGATATGTATGGTGCACTTTGAAATGGGCAAAAAAGGAGACAATGCATGGTGCTAATTGAAGCTGGATGAGCTTGGGCAGGCCTTTGAACATTAAGAAGGGAGGTGCAAAGGTGGGGAAGCAGTGGGCAGAGTGTTACAATCACACAGGTTATTTGGGGACTCTTGGGAAAGTAGAGGGGGACCTCTGTGAACTCCTCATTTCTGTAGGGCTTTATGTAGCGTGACGGTTCCAAATGAAACTCCCCGATCATGTGGGAGTGCTCTATTAATTTGTGGCTCAGGCCGCCACCTTGGGGAGATAGCTGCGACAGCCAGTGCTGCATTCCCCTTTGCAGCTTCCAGCAAAGCTTCTTGTTGCTTATTGACTGAGGAGGCGCACTGCAATGTTTCTTCACGTCCACGGCTGCGGCTTTTTGCCTCAAGAGCCGAGACGATCTATCATTTCTCTGGTCACCTACTCCAGACTTTACAGGATGGATGAAAAGCAGCGTGAAATAAAAGCAATCTTGGTTCTCGGAGCAATACACAGGCTTTAGCTACCTCGAATTCACACTGTTCCTACAACATGGCATGCCCTGAGAAATCTAATCTGGGTCTGTTACAAAGTTGAAGTATGACCACAATAACAGGAATTTCAAGCCAACAAGATAGTAGGGTTAGAAGCAACCCTCTTGGAATGGGTGCCAAAATTGGATGAACACGCACCTTAAAAACAGATTTTTCAGCTGTGAATTAGTTTAACACAAGGGTGAATATGCTGAAGTTTAGAAGTGTTAGAAAATGCTCGCTGTTAGTTTTGGATTCCGTACATCATGTCACAAAATTTCAATCCCATGTTTCCCTGAATGCTGGGATCATGTTTCGGTTGGTGGGAGGCTCGGTACATTCAGGACTGATCCAAAACAATGAGTGAATAAGATCACAAGACTCTCTTAAGACTCAGACCCTGAAGCCTACATGGTCACATGAAAAGACACAGGCAAACTTTCCTGCAAAAAACTCCCTCAACTGCTTCTCCATATTTTAGTGTTCATCCAGTTCATCCATTAAGTTGAACGTGGTCTGAAGGAAAGCAGTGGTAAAGATCCCTACATTCAGCCTTTCTGTGCATGAATGAGCGGGACTATGAAATGTGAGGAATCTTACTTCACATGGAAAGACAGCATGTCACTAAATGTATCTTCTGATCCAAGCAAAGATAACACAGGTTTTTTAATTACTAAGAAATTCTTTGTGTATTCCCATGGAGGCTCATATCCTTGGGAACTCTATGGATGGTGGGTGGGAAGACAACATTCCCATCATACTCACAGTGAGAGTAGGCCAGCAAGGATGCTGCGCAGATATACAGAGTAATTAAAAACACGCCTACACTTTGTCTGGTGCACCTTATGAGCGCCTGCAGGATGATTATTATAACTTTGAGAGATAACAACACACTCAAAACAACAAATTCATGAGCACCGTGGTTCAGAAGAGACTCAAGCAACATAAAATCCATAGGTGTTAATAACTATATTGAGAAACGGAAAAAAAAACCAAACATCATTAGCTTTCCGGGTAAATAACATTAAGCATGGATGCTGCTTGAAAAGCTTCCCACGTAGGGGGAGAACAGGATATCTCCCCCCTACAGACCCTGGTGATGAGATTCGTGTGGGAGGACCACGAAACAGAGCGAGCACATGAAAAGAGGAAAAAATGAAAGAGGGGGGAGAAAGTGAAAGAAAGAGGACTCAAACGAGTAAAGGATAAAAACAAAAATAAGCTGGCCCACATTGCATTAGGAGATTCTGTTTGAAGATTGTCTGGCATGGAGAGGCAATCAGGAGAGCAGAGGCTGCTTGGCCTCACTGTGAGCTATTCTGCTGCGCTGCGACCACATCTCAAGTGTCCCTCCTCCTCCTCTTTCCCCAATCTCCCTCTCATCTATCGCTCACTCTCCTCTCATCTATTCCTCATCAAGAGCGGCCTCCCATAAACAAGGATATTGGCCACCGGGCAAGAAATCTGAGAGGAGTGATCCCTTTTTCTGGATGGTCCCTGCATCATTTCCTAGCAGAACGAATTCCACAAGGACGCCGGCAAACCTAAAGTCTTCTAATGCAGGCAGGTACCAGTGGGGAGGGGGAGAGAAAAGGAGGGAGGAGGGGGGCTACACCAGTTCACTGCTTAAAAGACCATTAGGTATTGTAAGATGTGATTGGCAGCTGGGATGATCTCCTTGGGCGGGTCAGCACCGGGACCACACGCTATTCACTAGAGAGTCCATCAATCACAATTTGGCTTAATTAACCAGCAAGCATGGCAAGCCAAGGGCCCACTGTCTGGATGGATGGATGAATGGATACAAGGAAATATGATAGATTCAATACAACACAGTACAGCAGAAGATAATTTAATACTGTAAGCCCACAGGAAAACTCAGATAGCAAGGCAAGCAGAGAAAAAGAGGACGCAGCCAATTGAGCATCTGGTTCACATGACTCAGTATAGCTTTTTGGTTAGATTTTTTTCCATCTTCGCCTCATATGATAGCTGATTTAATGTATTTATTCCTGCTATTTTATTAAGGCTTCAATCCTGCGAGGGCTAAGTTACCAGTGATAATAAGATGCGACCCTACCGCTATGGAGAAACAATAACAAGAACAATAAAATGTAAGTAGTTTTTTGATGTGTGAGTTACAATGCTCTCTTTCTGTTCATTGGAAATACTTGGGAGAATAATTTTCATAAGCAAATACAATAACCAATGATAGCTGGGATAGGCTTCAGCCATCCCAAGTGCCTGAAATGCATAAGCGGAAGAGAATAGTTGGATGTACTGTGAGCTTTTCTGTACAATAAGAGTGTTCTGGGTTAATTTTGATGGATATTAAATCTATCAGTGTGGGTCAAATGACGGAAAGGGGGTTCAAGGGGGAGTGTCTCAAGCACTGTCTATGTCTCTGTCACCTTTTCCCACAGAGACAGGCACCTGCTGGTCTTTGAAGGATCACGGGAGAATCTCCAAAAAGTGCAATACTAAAATAGCACAGGACTGATCGTATGTGATGCACTTAACGATCATACACAGGTCAGAGAGAGACAATGTCCTGATACAGACACTGAAAGAGTGGCATGGTGGTGGAGTGGTTAGCACTGTCACCTCAAGATCAAGGTCCAGCGGTATGTTCACTTAACTCATGATTCTAAATCGGTCATGGATGTGAGGTAGATGAGGCATGTAGAACAAAGTGCTGTATGAACACTTTGAGTGATCAGTAAGACTATATAAATACAAGTACATTGCAATCATTCCACCCACTATCAAAATAAGCTAAAAATAACCAAATTAGAAGCCATTCATTTTAAGCTAATAGAGATTTATTTTGAGTCAACTGACGTTACACTAAGAGCTAACTGAGATTAAAACAGATCAAACGAGGGGTTGGAGGGAGTCATAAGATTATAAAAAGCAGCTGAGGTGAAATTTCTAAAGACATTTTGCAAGTCCTACACACAGACTTCCTACAATTGCTTTGAGAGTTTGAAATAGGAACGTTTTGTGTTATTAGTGTTAATTAGTTTTGAATTAATTAATAATTAATAATTGATTACCTAAGTCAAGTTGTTAAAGGAGGACTTTTTTTAATGATATAGCAATGAGGACAGTATTTAATGGCTGTAATGTTTATACATGGTTATATAATAAATCCCAGAAGCTTTAGAATGTTCTTGTCATTTTCACTTGAACTATATTTAATGATTTTGGATGTCATGTTTTCATGTCTTAGGCAAAACAAAATACGATATTGTGTGAGAACGCATTTTTCAAGGCTTAATGGTCTTATTACTGCCGGTTGCCGGTTCGAGCCCCGGCTCCGACAGTCTCTTGTGTCCTTGGGCAAGACACTTCACCCGTTGCCTACTGGTGGCGGTCAGAGGGCCCGGTGGTGCCAGTGTCCGGCAGCCTCGCCTCTGTCACTGCGCCCCAGGGTGGCTGTGGCTACAATGTAGCTTGCCATCACCAGTGTGTGAATGTGTGTGTGAATGGGTGGATGACTGAATGTGTAAAGTGCTTTGGGGTCCTTAGGGACTTGTAAAGCGCTATACAAATACAGGCCATTTACCATTTACCATTTACTGGTGTCAGACAGGGTATGTACTAGAGGTACACGATACCACTTTTTTATGCCCAATACTGATATCATAAATTTGAAATTGACACAAACCATTACTATTATTGGATCAAATATGAACAGCTCCTCTGTAAAGTCCTAACGTCCTTATAAACTCCACACTATCCTGCACCAGGAAGATCTGAACGTTGTTGCAGAGACTTGACACTCCTAACCACTTCACCACTCCATCATCCTTACAA
Organism: Haplochromis burtoni; assembly: GCF_018398535.1. Taxonomy (NCBI): domain Eukaryota; kingdom Metazoa; phylum Chordata; class Actinopteri; order Cichliformes; family Cichlidae; genus Haplochromis; species Haplochromis burtoni. The sequence continues at coordinate 517,909 of NW_024582716.1, forward strand.
AGCTCAACAAAAATTTATTGCCAGTATTTATTCTCAGAGATGAAGACATATTTCAATCTGTACTAGAGCTTAACTGATATAGAATTTTTAAGACTGATACCTACACTGATATTCGGTGATTTAAATATCTAAAATGTCGACTCATCGGCCAATACTTATTTTCTTTCAGAGAGATGAAACAAACTGATTTCCATAACATTTATAATTTGTATAGATTTATTTACTTATTCACACTCTGCCCAGCTGTGCTTGGATCAGCAGTGTTGTAAACTGGGATATTGTAGAGTGCCCTCTGGTGGTCAAACTATGCAACATCAAAACTAATAATAATAATAATATATAGCAACTCGTGTTCACTCTTTTCTTTTTCACTTATCAGCAGCAAATAGCTAATATCGGCTGACAGTATCGACCCCTGGATCATTCGGAAGGGTTGGAATTTGTACTACATAAGCATTCAGGTACAAACCTGCCAAAACTAAGTTTTAGAATCAAAATATTTTTCACATATTTCACACAAATTTGCAACACACACACACACCTTTAAGCGTGCTTAAAGTGATTGGAGCCACTCCCTAGCTTGTCTCGTCCCATTGACAGGTGTATCCAAAAAAAACCCACACCACTCTCTCATTAGTGTCTGCTAGCCAGCACAGCTACAATTAACATTAGTCCTTTCCTCAATCACCATGATGAACTATATTGACATCCACCAGTCTCCATAGGCCCACACAGCTCAGTCAACATGGGGCCAACATTCATCAGAAGCAGGTTGAGTAATACTGTTCTTTGGCTGTCAATAGATGGCTCTTCTTCATTATGGTTCTACCTATCTCTCAGCGTTCACACATTCAGCTGTCTTCTAAGCTGTCATCCATCTGTGTCCATCCCACTGCCTTCTGAATCCAAATTTCTTCTGTCATTGTGTTTGTACACCTCCACTCTGTCACCTGCTACAGTCTCTTACGAAATAAAAAAATCCTTTTACCAATGACTCATAAAGAGGGTTAGCATAACTGTGCGCGCATCTGCTGAGAAGCCTCCAACCAGCATCTGTACCAATTTACCATCCATTTCAATGCATCTGTCCAATTTCTGTGAAGTTCTGTCTCTTCTTCACTTTTGGGCCATATCCTAGTTTTTACAGTGCTCAGGCTATTTACTGTAAAATCACAGAAAAAAATGCACTTAACATATTAGCAAAAGGCACACTCTTAGGCGTGTTTTAGATGTTTTAATGTGGTGCAAATTTCATTAATGGGATAAAGAGAGGAAAAATTAAAACTTCCTGATGCTGAATGCTTTGGAAAAATAATTGGCAGCGCTACGGAGAAAAATAGAAGAAAAAAACATATGCGCCATCATTATCACTTCAAATATGTGTTAGTCAGGGCTTGACAGGTGTACGTGACTGACAGTTTCAAAAAAACTGAACAATTTGTTTAAAAGAAAATCATCAGTTTTAAGTGACTTGCTATACCAGGTGCAGTGTAATACAAAGGCAAGCACAGGAGCAGAAAGAGAAGCTTTTGTAAAGGTTTTTGTGGGGTTATGTTTCTGTTTCATGTGGCAAGGTAATGGTGGTTATTGAAGCGTGAATAATACATATACATTTCTGAACTACTCTTATACTTAACAATTTAAAAAACACTTATTTTTTGTCTGTTACATAGAGAAGAAAAGGAAAACATTTGGACATAGGGATAAGCCTTCTTTGTTGCATATAAACACTAAAGTGCAATTCATGTGTTGCAACGTGTCTGTGTAATAAAATTTGCAATTAGCAACTCTATCGGCAGATCCAGTATTTCTGCCAATATTAGCTGTTTGTTGAGGTCTCAGTATCAGCATTTATAAAACCTGATGAATGTAAATTAAACAAGTGGACAAGAGACAGGAAACATGGTCTAATTTTACATTTCGAATATCATTGTTAGTATCATTTTAAAAAACATATAATAGTTGGGCAGTAGTTTTTTTAGCTGAAGTCTTGCCCATTTTATTGGCGGGTCATCTGTTGTTTTAACATTGGAATCGATACATTTTTCTTTTTTCAAATTAAACAGCTTGTAAAAGCTTAAGGCAATTTCCAAGAGCTCTACTAACTTTTAAATCCATCTGATTAAAACCTTTTCACGTCAATACATGACGTGCCAAGAAGGCCAGAGTTTTGTATATTGTATTCTTCCATTGTAGTATTTTGACTTTTGTATTCTCTTACTAGCTTTTACTCCTGGTTGGTTTAATTGTATTTATATCCTCAGACCTTATTAGTTAGAGTTATTTTGCTTCTATTCCCGGCAATAGTTTGTTATATTGAGTCATCTTGCTTAAATGTTTGTCTGTGTCAAGTTTGGATGCTTGGTGTTATTTCCTGTTTTATTTTGATAGTCCCACTAGCCTCATAACCTTGTAACCTTGTAGATAAATATTGTCTGACTCTCCCCTTGCCATTTGTTGTGTTGTCCCTCATGCTGTGTGCCCTTTGCATTGTTTATTTTTTCCCATAATTTCCTGGTTTGTAAGTTCCTGGCTCCTGTCTTGCCTGGGTTTTGCATTTTGTTCCACAACGTCCGAGTTAAGCCCCTTTTCCATTAGTACCTGCTCAGATTGACTCGCTCGCCACAACTGGTTTTCCATTACAATTTAGTACCTCTAAATGTGCGTGGTCCTTGCCACAGCAATGCATCCGAGCATCTTGCAACGTAATCAATATGCATTCCGAACCCTACAACAAAAGTAGACATTGAGACAAGAATATACCTGCTGCTTGATCTACAGCTTTTCGTCACACTACAGGGAACATGGCATTATTTTTGCAGCCATTTCCCCTGTTGCCACGTATCAAAAATGGTGGTTTTGATTTTTGCGAATGAGACGCTCACATGAAGTGATGCTACTGACCAGCCAATCGGTGGCATGCAGTCTGACAATGTCGCATTTTAGTACCTGCTCCGATCGCTTGGAACCCCGGCCAAGCAGGCAATAAAAAGTTACCTGGTACCAGGTACTATGACCTAATGGAAAAACCTGAAAATGGTCGCGAACCATGTCGAGTTGATCCGAGTTGGCACTAATGGAAAAGGGGCATTAAAGTCCTGTTCTCCATGTCCTGTGCTTGGATCAAAAACCTGCCTTCCACACAGCATTACATGATAACAGGATTCCGTTTTTAATGGCTCCAGTTTGGCATCTTTCATGGTTTTCTGTTTGTTTTTTGACAGATTTAACAGATGCACATTAATGTTATCAGTGCTAATCAACATTAAATCAGTGTACATACACACCTACAGTTCAAATAGTTCAAAACAGTAAATTTATGACATCAGATAACACCTTTGTGTTCCTTCACCAGCTTTCCATGAACAGCTGTATCAGTGTTAATTTTAAAAATAAAACAAAAATGTGAAAACATGGCTTTTACAGCTCACTACAAATGGATAGATAACACAAAATGGTGGCATCATCTGAGTAATATGGGTGACATCACCAAAAATAGTCAGTTTTTCAACAGTCTGTCCTAAAAACAGAGCAGCCGAGTCAAAGAATGCGATGAGCAGGATCTCTTCTCCAATTTAATGCTGCATTATGTCATTTAAATTTAAAAAAAAAGTCTCATGTGATTCACGTCAGCCCACTGTGAAGCAAAACCCAAGGCGTTAGTGCAGATATTAATGCGGTTTAAGTGGGTCACTCAAAACATACAGCACAAACCGGAGCAGTTCTGAAACACTGCTGCCATTTGCCTGATTCCTCTCTTCTTCATTTAATCGTGCCTTCCGGCACCCATCCCCAAAAGTCAGGCCGAGACCGAGTGGGTTGCATCCCGTGAGGGGATCTGCTTTGGAGAAGTGGCCTGTGAAGTAAGAGTGTGTGAACGCCTGATCTACAGAAATAGAGTGAGCATCAGTAGAGGCAGAGGAAGACCACTGTTACCACTTTCCTCCATCCATCTGACAGTCAGCCTCAGTCAGCCAGTGTGCCCACTGATTCTGTTGTCACCCTGGCATCCTGGCTCTGCCTATTAGCCTGCTAGTTAGACTGACATTTAGACTGGCAGGACACACATAAGCAGGAGCCAAAGGGTCTCCTGCTTGGCGAGCACCAAACTGATGTAAAGCAGTAGACAAACCCACAGGAGTGCGCGGAAACATGCAGCAGCTGCCTCCGCCAATCACATCAGTCTGGCCTAATTTGATTCCATCTCGACAGGATTCAATTACATTTTATTAATTTTGGCACAGTGAGACTCCATAGAGTTTGATTCAATCTCTGGCAATGCAATTTAACTAGATGCAATCAGATTCACTTGAATTGAATGAATTTTTAAACATAATCTCTTCCTGCCTTCCTACACCCACCCCACCCCTCATATAAATCTTCCTGTTGCTCACTCCATCCTGCCTAATTTTCCCTTTCTGGGATTCAGAATATAGGATTTAATGAGCAATGCCAAGCTCCTCCTGCAAGAAGACCCCGACTGCTTAGTGCATTTTCTTGGCTTCTGCTTGGGAGAGACTCCCCGAGGAGAACATTAGTCACTTCCATGATAATAATGGGTAATTTGACTGAAAAGAGACTGAGGTTGGCAGAGGGCATTATTGAACATGCTGCTGTTTTTGCTTCATGGATTTCAAATGACTTGAGGTTTTTCAAAATATGCCAAATGTTCACATAGTGGAGCGCATTGCTGGAATGCCATTTATCCCCTCAGCACCTCTGATATAACTTAAGTTACTTAAAAGCCCAAAATGTGTCACTACAAGACAATCAGCCTCCTTATAAGCATGAGCGTACAGCTATCTTAACCCCAAATGCTAATCGTGTTTACGGAGTTGCAGGCTGAATATGGCTTGCAAACAAACAACACTCCAAACTACCTAAAAGCAAGAGAGTTAATTCCATTCACGAGTCTGCAGATGATCATTAACCTTCCCAATAAGGATTTTACACTCATAGAAGGATTCTGAAACTTTACAATTCCAACCACAGATGAGCCGATTGTTATTGTTAATGTTTTTCTCTTTTGTTTTTTTGTTCTTTTTTTTT
>NW_024582716.1:522977-524195 GCF_018398535.1 Haplochromis burtoni
GGCGATCTCTTTTTTGGGTACTTTTGACTCTTGTAGTACAAATTAGAGTTTGGTGGATCGATCCAGATATCGATAGTATCGGTATTAGATCGACACAATACCCAAACTTCACTTACACTAGTAGCACCTAATCAAGAACCAATCCTGCACATTTACACTGAAAGATAGGAGCTTGTCCCCAAAAAAGTAGCTGCAATCATTTATATTGTAGCTATGGGAAGGGCGCACCCACACAGAACTCTCGGCTGTGATGCCCCCACCCCACCAATTTCACTACATATTCTCTAACCTCCTTCTCAAAAGGCACAGACAGAACTGGTTCCAAACTGAAAGCAAAAAAGGTATTTAAAGGCAATTTGATTCTCTTTGTGCTCACTTTCTGTCTGATTGTGGTGCTCAGTGGTTTTTCTAAATTCTCTTTGTGATCTTTGTGGTCATTTGCCATTGCTTTGTCGTTTTGAGGATCTTTGCCCATCAGTTATAGCCTCTTTGTAATAGCTTTCTTTTCATTTTAGCTTGTTTTGCAGCCATTTCACTGACATTCTTGCAAGAAAAAAGAAAAAACTTTCACTTTGAGCAGACAGCCTGGTCCATGGACGCCCTGATCCATAAAGCATTTTGTTCTGTGGCACTGTGGTTTTTGTATAGATAGTGGGGTTATTTACAACGCACATACATTTGTATCCTGGAGCTGTTCATCGCAGGCAAGGTAACACAGCCTACGCTTTAATAATTTAATAGTTCTTCAGTCTTTCAGTTTGGAAAAAGAAAAAAAGTAAGTTGCACATGTAGGAAGTAAAAATATATATATATGTGTGGCAGCGTCATATCTAAAAGTGTCTGATCATTTCCTTTCCTTTATTTCTGTCATTTCATTCCCAGCAAGCTGACAAAACCCCTGCAGCACAGATGCTTGGCAGTTCTTTGTTTTTCACGTATCCAGGTGTTATAACACTCTCCTCCTGTCTTACACGCCACGTACAAATTCGATGCTGGGGCTCGCACAGATTGAGTGCTAAAGGGCACAACGAATAAAAAAAAAACAAAAACAAAAAAAACTTGCAGGCAAATAAATAGCATATCCATAACACCGAGATTGCCCTTTGTACAATCCAGAGCCCTGCTGACTCTAGCTGTTCCTTAAATTGATTTCTCGTATGCAGCTGCCTCGAGGGGGCGATTCCATTTTCATATATACACTGGCTCTCTTTATATGTA
>NW_024582716.1:524237-525744 GCF_018398535.1 Haplochromis burtoni
TTTATTAGTCAAAGAGAGACACAGGCTATTTCATTTGTGAATAGCTTTGCATGCCTTTAAGAGGAGTTTATGACTGGTCTTGCATTTTGTTAAGAGCGATGTGCGGCATGGTGAGAAACTTTTGGGGGGGAAAGAAAAAAAATTTCTGACATTAACAGCTGCTGTAAAGACAATTCATTCATGGCTTGAGGACGAGCGCAACACAAACGTGAGGCCAAGTGTGTGACCCTCGCATGCTTGTGAGCAAGTGCACAAACCGGAGCAGGATGTAAGCAAGCCTCCAACATGCTTAAGCCCAGGCTCAGTGTGTGTGCAGTGAGAGACACTTAAGTGCAGGGGCATAAATCTTCCAAACCCTGAGCCACTGACATTTCCCTCCCCCAAGAGACACTGCGAAATATCTTAATTACGCCACTTAACATCACATCGGTGAGTCCCGGGCGAGCCCGAACGAGCATATAATTCATTGTACTAAGCGTCTGTAAAAAGCCAAATACATACGGTACACCTTCGAGGATGCGAGTGTAGGGCAGGAGGCAAGCTGGGACTTCAAAGCAAATGTTTTCCTTCAGGAGCCCAGAGAAGGCATCTGCAGAGTTAGTGTAGTAGGAGTACAGGGCATCGAGCTGACTCCTGGAAGAAACCAAAGCTGTCGATGGGAAGTGGTGGTGGTGGTGGTGTGTGGTGGGGGGGGGTGGGAGTAAAACCTCTTTCTGGCTTTACTCCCTTCACTGATGGATTAGTGTCTGTTCAAAGGCCCCACACTGATAACAGACACAGAGAATCGAGCATCCTACTCATACTCCTACCCCTTGACTCAGAAGCAGTCTTATAATTTGCCTAAGAGCAGATTGTGAGCATTGTCTAACAGGTCAATTTGTGTGGACTTTGCTATCACACTCACACACACACACACACACACACACAAAAAGCTTGATAAGAATGGAAATTGGTTTGGGGGTGGGGTGGGGAGGGTGGTGATGTAATACTCCTGCAACAAAAGGGAAAAATAAAGAGTGCGATGAATATCCCAGTTAGGGCTCTATGAACAGTAGTTGCCTATATGTGTCTTTGTTTGACCTCAGCTGGGATTAAATGTAATAATATACGAACGCTCTGAAGCAACGCCGCTCTCTGAACGCGCCCTCTTCATTTTCCTCTCTATCATAACCCAGCACTTTCTAACAGACTATTGATTAAGCCGGTAGAAATATGAGCTGCCGATAAACTGCACAGTCCTTTTGGAAGTGTCAGGGATAATAAACTGTGGGTGTCTGTGGCCCAGTGTGTCTCGGTCAGGTATGCTTCCCAGTCCTTTGCTGTTGTCAACCAAAACAAGTGCACAGTAACTGGGTTTGAACCCAGAGAAAGCATCTACTCCTTTATACTTTAAAACCATACAGCACTTCCTTTAAATCCACTTTTACCTCTTTAAAACTGTGGCACACAAACAACTTGATCTACCATTTCCATTTTGCTTTGGAACCCTGTAAAGCCCCCTCCAGGA
>NW_024582716.1:525784-553159 GCF_018398535.1 Haplochromis burtoni
CACACACACACACACACACACACACGCACGCACTTTGAGATCCACTCCCCCTCCTGAAAGACTTCAAAGCAAAAACTTGCAAAAGCAGTATCTGAATGCAACATACTTTAACGACTCGTGGCTTATGGCTTCACTCTTGGCACCACTTTGCAGCGCTCTACCCCCACCTGCCGTTGTGCGTCAGGAAGCCAGTGTGGCCACACTCAAAAAAAAAAAGACGAATGTCCTCCTAAAACTCACTCGACTCTTATTTTCCCCTATATTTTAGTTCTTTGGTTTAATATGAACAAGTGCACAATTCACACCAAGGAAAATGATCACCTTGTGCTGCCCTGTCTTTTTTATTTTTACGCGTACTTATCCAGACGGTGGATTTTCAGTATTTTCCAGTGATTGTAAAGCTTCGGAGACTCTCAGCGAGCGACACGATTAAGAAACACAAGAACGATAATATTTTTTTAAGGCAAAGAAATGCATCCGCGTGCACGCAGCAGCCACTCAGGTTACATCTTTATGTTGCCCACAGGCTCGCTGGAGCGCGCTCACTCGGATCAAACCGTCACCCCCTTACCCCCTCCCCTCTCCTTCGAATCAGGTGCGCGACGCACGCGGAACCCAATTAACGGAGTAAGTGTAACTCTGCTGTCTCAAATAAGACTAATAAGAATTTTTTTATCCACACACACACAAAAGAAGAAACTTTGGGAAGCATCACCGCGTCATTAATCTCACATTATCTCGCACTGCCTGCGCGCGAGGTGCAGACGCTGATGAAGGTGTTGACAAAAACCTCAGTCCATGACAGTGTTTTCTCTACAGTGCTCCTCACAAGACAGAGTGGACAGGGACGAGTGAAAACACACACACGCGCGCGCGAAAAAAGGCGGTGGTCTTTGACAGATATGAGTCGATATTGACGTCTTCACGTGCGCTGCCGGTTTAAGTTGGGAGGAATCAGTGATTAAAGCGGAAAGAAAGGAGAGCTGTTTGCAAATAAGAAAATGCAGCAGCGATGTGAAACATGTTTTTTTTTTTAAAAACTAATTGGAGTAAGAGATGATATCCTGGGGAAGTATTGGAGTGCACTGCAACACCCTAAAAACCCCACAGGACCCCGTCAGGATCCCTCTTTTCAGCAGGAAAGCATCCTGCCCCCCCTGCAAGACGTGCTTCAACTACAAAACAACGTCCACTTAAACAATCCACCCCTCTCTCTCACACACAAACACACATACACACACTTACATTCACACTCCCTCTCTCCCCTTCAGCTCGCAGCCCTCTCTCTGGCTGCTGCAGACCGAGATGGCAAAATAACACTCAACTTGTCCACAAAGTCACTAAAGCTCGAGGGTTGCCACACACTCCCGCGCGCATCCCTTTACCTTGGCCGCCGCAGACGAGCACCCCGAGGAGATGGACGAGTTTGAAGATCATTTTCGGGCGGGTTTCGGGGCTGCCGGACGCCGCTTTGAGCTGCTGTAAAAAAACGACAAGGGCGACAAGCACACACGCTCGGCTCCGTTCATCCGCTGTCTTGGGCTCCGCTTGGCGACTGATTTGCCTCAGCTCCTTTCCTTCCCTTCCTTCCTATGCGCGCGCTCCCGCCTCCCTGCGCGTTCACCGTGTTGCTCTGCGCTGAGTCCCCCCCACCACCACCACTACCTTCACACTCCAGCATTATTCTCTCCAACCTCACTGCTGGTGGAGAAGCAAAGCTACGATGGCTTCAGACATGTGTTATGTTTTTGCCTGACTTTATTGGCTTCTTAAAAAAACCCAGTTAATAATAAGACATCTTTAATCAAGCACAAGTTTATCTAGTAATTCTGGACCCCCTTGTCTAATAGCTGACCTCACCTCACCTACAATCCACCCTTTATAATCTTTTGTCAGAGAGCGGGCAAATGAAGAGGATTTATGCGCAAAACTCAGAGCTTTCTCTGCAAGGCCATTTCATATTAATGTCCTAAATCTTATCATTTATTCTTAATTAGCCCTGCAATAGACAGGTGTACTTTTATCCACTTTTAACGTAGATTTTCTGTGTTTTTACATATATATTTATTTATTTATTTATTTATTATTATTATTATTATTATTATTATTATTATTATTATTATTATTATTATTATTATTATTAGCAGTAGTACTACTACTACTTAATAATAACTATTAAATTTATATATTGTTAGTATTTTTCCTCTTCTTCTTATAATTATTTGTTTATTTTTGTATTTTATGTTTATACTTATTTATTTTTTGTATTCTTATTCTGTCCTTAATGTTGAGCAGTTTGGTCAGCACTTGCTGTTTTAGTCCTTTATAAATAAAGGACTAAAACAGGCTTGGAGACCTAATCAGGGTGTAGCCTGCGTCTTGCAGTTGACCCCATTCCCCCCCTTCCCCCCCAACACACACACACACACACACACACACACACACACACAACACACACACACACACACACACACACACACACACACACACACACGTTTCACCCCAGTTAAGTGGAATGTAATAGATGGATTGACTAATCACTTATTCTTAATTAGCCCTGCAATAGGCTGCTGAATGTCCAGGGTCTGCCCGCCTCTCACCCCATGAAAGCTGGAATAGGCTTCAGTATCTCCTCCAATCCTTAACTGAATGGATGGATGGCTCAAACAATACCACTGTGCATTTGCATAATTTACACTTCAAGCAACAATAAATATAACAGGTATTGCTGCTAAGGACAAACGCATTCTCAGCCAGTCAAAATCTCGATGCCACGCTGCACAGCAGTTGGCAGACAGTGGTGCTCTGGTTCGAACTGTCACCTCACCACAGTGGGTTAGAATCTGCTGAGGACTTTCAGCATGGCGCGTTCCCATGCTCCCTTTTCTCCCCCACAGACCAAATATATGCATGTCAGGTTAATTGGGGAATCTCAATTGGATGTGCCTGTGAATGTGAGCATGAATGGTTTTCTATCTCTCTGTGTTATGTGGCTATGTGACACCCTGTCCAGCGTGTACTCCACCTTTCTCACACTGACAGCTGGGGACCTATCCAGAACTGGATAAGCAGTTAAGAAAATGGACTTGAAAAAGCATTTTTGTGTCTTCTTAAGCTTTTCCCCTCTGATAGAATAACTCAGATATAGCTTCTTGTACATTACCTACCCAGCTTAAACAGAAGCCAAACATTATGATCACTACTATGTACTCAGACATTAAAAAGTGGACAAACTGTCAGCTTTAAAGATGAATCTTCTCAGTAAGAGTTTGGTTGAATCACAAAATGTACCTTAAAATATTGAAAATCTTGTTTTTTGCCAAGAAGGCTGCAATTTTGCCATGTTGTATGTACAACAGTACACTTATAGCACAAAATCAAGGGGGAAAAATACAATTTTAAGTATGTTAGGAAACTACTTCAGCAGTTTGTCTAGCAGCTGAGGACCAGTGTTACATAGTTTGTCTACCAGAGGGCCCTGTGCAATTTTTATGTTGGCATCATGCATGTTTGCACTGCCACAAACACAAAAACCAGTTGACCTGAGCAGAGCTGGGCAGAGTGTGAACAAGCAATAATTTATTCTTTAACTGCACAGTCATAATATCCTAGTAAGGGGTCATAAAGAACTACACATAACAAATGTTTTATATAATGTCTCAGATTTTGTAATCAAAAAAAATATCTGTATTGGTATCAGTCTTAAAAGTCCCATAATGGTCTGGTTAAATCTGTTCATTATATTAATAAATAATGAAGTAATGATGTTTACTAAATGGTTAATAACTGATTTGTCGATGTTGTAACGTTTCACTAGATCTTTACAAAGACTGTAAATGATTAATAAATACTGTGTAGTTGATCTATTTGTAGAATTTTGCACTATTTGGCTCTTATAAACTTGTATCTTATGTTTATAGTATATAATCAGCCAGGTTGGATTATATTGGTCTAAATGGAAAGATTATGAGTCTTTAGTTATGTTCAGGAAAAGATCATAATCGATAAGCATCATATATTAGTGGACACTTCTGCTACAGCCTCATTGCTTAGTAGTGAAACCTTCATCTGAAACCAACAATAATATTTGGTAATCACTAACAAATACATTATCTTAAGTTTAACATGGGATAAAAAATTGACTTTCTACCTCTTGCAAGGCATAGCACTAATACTTAACCATATAGAAACTAGTTAAATCAACTATAAATTGAAAACTTACTTGCAAATAAATTAACTTAAGAATTTAAGACTAAAATGACTACTAACTGATTCTTAACTTACCATGTATTAACAAGTGTTAATGCAGTTTTACAAATATACTAGCATAAGCATACAACCTCTTATACAGGCAGACTTGAAGCTCTCCTGCTGAGAGCAAATGGGGTGTTGAATTAAAACTCTGAGTAACTGAGTAGCCCAAAAAAGAGTAAGTTAATGAAATGTATGGTGTCTTAGTTTGAGAGATATTGTGTATTTTATTAATGCAGCCTCAATAAACTGGGCAATAAAGAAACGCCTGAAGCATTTTGTAAAAATCACTTGATGGTCTGAGGTAACATGGCATTCAATTGCAGGATGGACTTCAACACACAGTGGCCTCTTCGGGTTCCATTTCAGGATAACAACAACTCATTTTCTGCTCCATAATTTGACCCATATTGCTGTGCTCCTAACGGACATGTGTCAAAAGGGCTCCATGGCTGTAATTCCCCAAAGTCGCCTGACAGACTGATGCAATGAAGGCAACTGCGGCAGATAAAGAAAAGTCCCGACCTACCTAACAGCCATCCAGAGGTGAGTTGTCGGCTCTGGGATTTTGTTACGGTGCAATTTGTGTCAAACTTTCTAAGTGGAAACTGGGAAGGTGTGAAAACGAAGAGTAACAATCGTTTCCCAGTGAGGTCTGGCTGGACAGCAGATTTGTATTTTAAGTATTTAACAGACCATTGGCCTCCTAAATTCAGACTTTCTTTTGCAACTACAACAAGATTCATACTTTCTTTAATTTCTATTTTTTCTTAAAATTGTTATAAAAAAAGAAAATGAATCTGATATAAAAGAATTGAACCTTCATGTATTTCTACTGTGTTGAGAGTTGATAAAGTCAAATGTGAATAATCATTCCTTGAAATGTATGATGTACCTCCCCTTTTACACTTTTGGAAAAGGTTTAACACTCCACTAATTTCTGTTACTGTTGCAGCATAACAAAGTCTCCTGCACCGTAATATCTGTGAGCTAACTGTGACCTTTGCAATATCACAGCCTATACCACATTTCCTCAAGCACTGTACATTTGGATTGGTATTACACCACTACATGATGGTTTTGATGTTATTATGCCGTGTCCATTCTTTGGTAGGCACTATAGCATGAGAAAATATATGATTTTAATTGTTTTAGCCCCATGACTGATTTAGTAAAGTAAAATGTCTACCTACTCTTTAACAGGTTGATAAAAGTGCAAATGTAATGCAGAATATTCCAAGCCCTGCATGAACTACCCCTTACATTAACTATTTTACATTTATAAAATGTTTTAAAGGAATAGAAGCTTTGCCTGTAGAAAGAAGGTCTTGGATGCAAATGTAAGGTTTGGTCTGTTACTGTCATGGTCCTGGGTCGCTGACCCTTGTTTTGAGGTTATTGTTATTATTTTCTAGTTTATTCTGATTTTGAATTAGTTCTTTGGGTTTAGCTCTTGTGTTAAGTGTTTTATTATTCCTACCTGTGTTCTCCCCTCTGTGCTCTGTTGGTGTCTCTGAGTTTGTGTTTGTAAAACAGTCTGTTTTACTTTGAAGGTCTGTGTTTCGTTTTGCTCATTAGTTTCAGCTGTTTTTTCCTCCTGAGTGTCACTTCCTGATTACCTTGTGTGTGTGTATTTATAGTGAGGGTCTACCTCTGCTCCTCATTGGGTCGTCTGCATTCCAGGGTTTTGTCTGCGTCGCTCTGCTCCTCGCCTCGTGTCTCCCCTTTGTGTATGTTTTCAACTCTGCTCTCTAGCTTTCCCAGTTTAGTTTATTTTGTGATTCTCACCATCGTTTTGTGTACTGTCATCCATTGTCAATAAAGATCACTCGCATCACAACCTTGTCTGCAACTTGGGTCCTCCTTTTCCAAACACCACACGACTGCTGCCCCAGCCGTGACAGTTACATATACAGTGGGACAAAAAAGTATTTAGTCAGCCACCGATTGTGCAAGTTCCCCCACTTAAAATGATGACAGAGGTCAGTAATTTGCACCAGAGGTACACTTCAACTGTGAGAGACAGAATGTGAAAAAAAAATCCATGAATCCACATGGTAGGATTTGTAAAGAATTTATTCGTAAATCAGGGTGGAAAATAAGTATTTGGTCAATAACAAAAATACAACTCAATACTTTGTAACATAACCTTTGTTGGCAATAACAGAGGTCAAACGTTTACTATAGGTCTTTACCAGGTTTGCACACACAGTAGCTGGTATTTTGGCCCATTCCTCCATGCAGATCTTCTCGAGAGCAGTGATGTTTTGGGGCTGTCGCCGAGCAACACGGACTTTCAACTCCCGCCACAGATTTTCTATGGGGTTGAGGTCTGGAGACTGGCTAGGCCACTCCAGGACTTTCAAATGCTTCTTACGGAGCCACTCCTTTGTTGCCCGGGCGGTGTGTTTTGGATCATTGTCATGTTGGAAGACCCAGCCTCGTTTCATCTTCAAAGTTCTCACTGATGGAAGGAGGTTTTGGCTCAAAATCTCACGATACATGGCCCCATTCATTCTGTCCTTAACACGGATCAGTCGTCCTGTCCCCTTGGCAGAAAAACAGCCCCATAGCATGATGTTTCCACCCCCATGCTTCACAGTAGGTATGGTGTTCTTGGGATGCAACTCAGTATTCTTCTTCCTCCAAACACGACGAGTTGAGTTTATACCAAAAAGTTCTACTTTGGTTTCATCTGACCACATGACATTCTCCCAATCCTCTGCTGTATCATCCATGTGCTCTCTGGCAAACTTCAGACGGGCCTGGACATGCACTGGCTTCAGCAGCGGAACACGTCTGGCACTGCGGGATTTGATTCCCTGCCGTTGTAGTGTGTTACTGATGGTGACCTTTGTTACTTTGGTCCCAGCTCTCTGCAGGTCATTCACCAGGTCCCCCGTGTGGTTCTGGGATCTTTGCTCACCGTTCTCATGATCATTTTGACCCCACGGGATGAGATCTTGCGTGGAGCCCCAGATCGAGGGAGATTATCAGTGGTCTTGTATGTCTTCCATTTTCTGATGATTGCTCCCACAGTTGATTTTTTCACACCAAGCTGCTTGCCTATTGTAGATTCACTCTTCCCAGTCTGGTGCAGGTCTACAATACTTTTCCTGGTGTCCTTCGAAAGCTCTTTGGTCTTGGCCATGGCGGAGTTTGGAGTCTGACTGTTTGAGGCTGTGGACAGGTGTCTTTTATACAGATGATGAGTTCAAACAGGTGCCATTCATACAGGTAACGAGTGGGGGACAGAAAAGCTTCTTACAGAAGACGTTACAGGTCTGTGAGAGCCAGAGATTTTCCTTGTTTGAGGTGACCAAATACTTATTTTCCACCCTGATTTACGAATAAATTCTTTACAAATCCTACCATGTGAATTCATGGATTTTTTTTTCACATTCTGTCTCTCACAGTTGAAGTGTACCTCTGGTGCAAATTACTGACCTCTGTCATCATTTTAGGTGGGGGAACTTGCACAATCGGTGGCTGACTAAATACTTTTTTGCCCCACTGTATTGTGTTTGGGTTTTCTTTAGAGGCATTGGGTATACATCTCACTATGAAAATAAGAAATAAGTGTAGCAATTCACCAAAATGCACAAACATAAAAACAAATACAGTATGTAAGGAAAATAAGGAGTTCTCAAGAGTATGAAAGTTCATATGTGGTATGACCACCTTCTTCTTCAAGCATGAACTATCTGAAGCAGTGTCCCCACTGGAAGTGGCCTCGCAACCAGAAACTATAACTGGTTTCATAACTCCATCAGACCTGTTGCCACTGATTTTCAGTCCAGTTCTTGTATAATGTGGCATACATCAACCTTTTCTCCCCATTTCCCTTCCTGAAAAATGGCTTCTTGACAGTCACCTTTCCACTGACAATATTTCTGGTGAGCCTTTGGCGAACAGTAGATGGATCAGCTGAAGGGCCAGATGCATCTCTTAGGTTCTCTGTCAGGTTTTTAGTGGATTTTTCCTATTGCTTAAGGACATGACTTTCAGATAATGGGAACAAATGATGTGTTTTTGTGACAGGCTGCTAGTAACAAAGTGCTAAAGATCCCATTTAAAATGGGCACTTTCTGTTATGTGTAGACACAACACAGTTCATCCCTTGAGTTAGGTGCCTTTTTTATGCTTGAATGACTCGCAGGTCAGTGTTAAGTAGCAAATAAACAAACAACAACACATATACTTTTAAAATGGTCAGACACAAGGACAGTGTCCAAAGAAAAACCTGGGGAACCACTTAAAAAAATCCTTTCCAATTGCCTTGAAACCAAAATATGTAGAAACGAGCACTTGGTTTAAGACTTTTGCAGAGTTCTGTGCAGAGAGCAAGATGAACTAAAAACTGATAACTTTAAATTTATATGTATTTATGTTTAAATACACTCTATAAGCTACTCTTCACACTTTCAGAATGGTAAGCATACCAGTGTCACAAAAGCACTGTAACTGCATTTAGCTTTAATAAGGCACATTTTTCTTTTCATTTAAATGTATAACAACATAATAACTCCTGTCAGGGCATGTCCATTCGTACTTTAAAGGCTTAGTCCATCTCAGAGCGAGCATGTCACTGGTGTAGACGTGTCACTCCGCTGTTGCACAGTATTGCATAATGCAGCTCCTTTTGTGGTGGGGGAATAAAAGACTAAGTGTTTTGCACCAAGTGGAAGAACTTGTGGCCTATCTTGAAGTCAGACCGTCAGTGATCGCTCCATCATCACGGCTGTTGTTATGCAGGCCTAGTTGCCGTAGCAACCAAGTTAAATGGCTGTATTGAAGAGTGGTCCTCAAATTGGAGTCTTATGCACAGATAATTAATTGTTGAGGTCTTTGTAAAGCTTAACTTGTCATCGCCACTTGATGAGTGCTGTAGATGGAGTTATGACTTGAAGATGAATCAAAAGCATACAGCAGTGTAAGTTTGACCTGCAATTATAACGCCTCCATCAGAAAAAGACCTGCGATTTCCCAACACAATAGAAACACTCACACAATGTCATGTTTTATGTCAACATAACATGATCCATAGGGTTCTCTTGATTTCATTTCACTTGCTCAAAATAAATGTGCAATGAGCTGATTTGTTCTCCAATAAAAGAACTGAACCTTCATGTATTTCTACTGTGTTTGAGAGTTGATAAAGTCAAATGTGAATAATCATTCCTTGAAATGTATGATGTACCTCCCCTTTTACACTTTTGGAAAAGGTTTAACACTCCACTAATTTCTGTTACTGTTGCAGCATAACAAAGTCTCCTGCACCGTAATATCTGTGAGCTAACTGTGACCTTTGCAATATCACAGCCTATACCACATTTCCTCAAGCACTGTACATTTGGATTGGTATTACACCACTACATGATGGTTTTTAACTTTGTGTATTTCTTTGTATAGTTATACAATGTTATGGTCTAGTTTAGCAAAGGGCACAATATAATACTGTATACGATACATAATAATAGAACCATCTCAGAAGGCAACTTCTGAGATGACCTGCTGAAGAATTGTTTTATGCACTTTGAATTGCTGTGGAATATTTATTACATATTTATTAAATTGTCAAATATCAGATTCCCAGGGACAGTATTTCAGCATAGTATCCTATTAAAATACATGAAATCTCTGTCTATATGTTTGTTTCTTTGTCCCTCAACTTCTCCTACATGATCAGGAGTTGGACAACCAAACTTGGCACACAGGTGCATCTTAAGCTCCTTAAGGCTCTTATCAGTATCAGCTGTTATGCATGTGCATGTACTGGTAAAGATAAATTTACATACAATTGGTTGAGGAAATAATTTTATATGTTACAGTTTGATGGAAATAACTCTAAAGATATAGCTGAACATTAAAATTACAATGAAACTGAACACAAAGATGATGTGCAATGAATCTGTTTTAAAAAGTGATGCAGGTGAAGAGACTTCAACGTTTTGACAGAATTAACTCTGTTGGGGATGGGGGGATGTGACAGGGGCGCCGCTATTGTTCACCTGGTTGAGCTGGAGATCTATTCATCAGGTCAGTCATTTCATGTACCAAAGGTGCTTCAGGGGCTTGGGGTTGAGTCCGCCTTAGACCATTTGCTGTGTGTCACTCCCCCCACTTTCTGCCTGCTTTCTTGTCAACTCTGTGAACTCTCCTATAAAATAAAGGCTAAAATGTGCCCAAATAAGTCTTTTAAAAAAAGAGCAATGTGACAGGTGGCCTTCCATGAGGTTACAGTGTTTACTATCTGGCCAAATACACATGAGAATACAAAGCTCATATCATGCTCTTTCTTCTAAGATTTGACACACGTATAGAATATTGACCTGTAGGTACAGGGATGAAGCAACCCCCGCCCCGCCCTTTCTTTTCTGTCCTTCAAAATAGATTGAAAATTCTCTCACCATTATATATCTGTAAAAAAACACCCTTCTGTGTTCCTTTTATATATATATATATATATATATATATATATTCTTCATTAAGGCAAGAGACGGCAGCTGTACAATGCATGTCAACCATGGACTCACTTCCCAATATGTCACCCTCTGCTTTGCAACGTTGAATATAAGTGAGACAGACACTTCAAGAGAGTTATGCACGTCATTAACTAAAGTGTCTTTTCTCTCAGCTGAAAAGAAAACATTGTGCATTTGGTGAAATTGAGGCGGTGAAAAACAAGTTAAAAAACGCTTGCCTCAGCAACTTCTCGAACACAAAGCGCGCTTTATATTCAACACAAGAAGAGAAGGATTATTATGATTAATGTGGTGCATGGATGTTTTTAAATAAATGACACTGAGCCCAGCCACAGGGACATTGTTGATTCTGAAAAATTACATGTGGTTACAGTTGTGCGTATACAGTAAATAGTCCAAAATGATGTAGACTTAGATAAATTGAATGTCTGTCATCCTAGAAAGAAATTCCAGATGGCCGCTCCCTTCAGAGCATGCTCAGCCTGTTTCAGCCTGGCACGCTGAGCCGATACATTAAGAGAGTACAGAATCTGAATTTGTAAAATGTGAATGCAGTGACATCTCTTAAGTTTCGTTACCACCACGACAGCAGACAATCATACGTGTCTCTAAGGCTATATAACCACAATGGCAAGTTCACATTCATTTGTAAACTCTAGGTGGCCACATCAGCAAATGAATGACCTGATGAATAGATTATAAAGTCCTCCGTCTCCACAGCCCCCCACCAACGCCTACATGTGTCCCACATCGGTCTGCTCCCTTCCTGTTTCCTCTTCTTCCTTCTCTCTGAAAGATGTTTGCCCTCTCTCTCCCTCACTCCTGCTCTGGTGTGGCAGAAAATTTATAGTACTGTGCTGAATTCCTGGCACGGTGGCATACTTGTGGCGCTGGTGTGTTTGCATTGCTCTGCCATCATGAAGAAACTGAGCTGTTTGTGTTGGACGTGGAGCTAATAAATCTGTTAGGTTAATGAAAGCCAGGAAGAGCAGAAGAACCAACTGAGCCTATATATGTATTGTCAGGACTATAAAAACGAGAATGCTGCATATGTTTACACTATTTTCCTTGTGCTATTGAATATACTGCATTTACACCACATACTGCTTCCCAGCAGACTTATCGTAGCTGTTGAGGCCATAGGCAACAGTTACGAGAGTATAGAGTATAGAGCTGCTTTTCACGATGCATTTAACTCAGTACTATGAATCAAACACACTCGAATTAGCAACCAGCTGTCAAAGATAATCTCATGTGCTATAATCATGTAGTTAAATAGGACTTTATGTAACATGTTCTTGCAAAGATTTCACAATAAAAGCCTTGATAAGAAGTGAAACCTTTTTCAGCAGATCATCTCGCAATATCTCGCTTTATTCTATATTTGCATTAGTGACGCATATATAAAATAAATGTCTGGATCCAAAAAAAAAAGACAAAAACATCCAAAAAAAGAGGCAACAAGGAAAACACAGTGAGAGAAGCAGAAACAAGGTAGGTCGGTGCTAAAATTATCCCACAAAGATGGAGGGAGGACATAGAAACTAAAGACACACCAGGGAGAAGTGTAATAAAACAAAAAATAAACTCTGACACTAATGAGGGGGGAACGAACACAAAGGAAGTAAAAATACAGAGATCCACAAGGAATAACAATCTTCAAAATAAAACAGGAACTATCCAATAAAACTGAGGTCACAAGAGACCATAATAAGAGGTTTCTGTTACAACTTTGCCACAAAGGTTGGAGAACTGCTCAGAAATAGTTAATCAGAATTTAAAATGACAATGATGCTAATGCTAACCAACATGAAGAATATATCAGTTCTGCACATGAAGTGGGGATAAAAGAAAAAGACGTGCTTACGGGATCTCGTGGGATCAAAAAGGACAGCAAAGCAAACATGGCCCCTTGAACTAATCATGTTAAGTACGCATCAGCAGTTAGCACTGTGACACCATCTTACTACAAACTTGAAAATGAAACGAAAGGAGGTGGAAAGTAAAACAGAGAGGGTGTTCATGTTAAGGGGTTAATAGCCAAAAAACAAAACACATTTTATTGGCTTGATTTTAATGAGACCTCAGAAAACAGAGACAGTGAGAGTAAGTCAGAGAAACTAGTTACTCCTTCCAGGCTGTTCGCCCTGACTCAGCACACAGCGTGGACAGCGCTGAAGGATCACTGAAGCCCTCGGTGATAAAAATGGCATGCAGCATATACACACACACTGCTTCTGTGAAAGACTTTCACACCTTCTGCATCGTTCTGCTGGGTGATACTACAAATCTGCAAAGTGCCTGTTGATATCTTAGAGTTGAGTCTGTTTTTCAACATTTGGATCCTCACTGGTATCCTGCACACATAAATTGATTACAAACACCTCGGGTAGTTGTATTTGGACATTCTCTGAGTGCTGTATTGTGCAAAAAGATGCTTGTGGGAAGTGCAGGTGGTGGCTTTTTGTGTTGCTATGCGACTACGGCAAATTCTGTATTAAAAAAAGTGTTTGTTTTTTTTTTAGTTAAAGCTGAAAAACTGAGGAGTCGTTTAAAAAAAGTGAATGCAGATTTCCATGTTACCTGTTCGCACTCGTGCTTTCGTGCCTCTGGGAAGGCTTTTCTTTAACTCTTAAAAGGTCAGTCTCAAATAAGGCCTTCATTTAAAGCAATTTCTTTTGCTTCTCAAAAGCTGGACTGCGTATTTTTAGTAGAAAACTGGCTGTGTCCCAGTGACCTGAGTTTCTTCTCTGATCTATGCCTCACAGACTGTGGCTTTTTAAACTTACTGCTGGCTGTTGGATGAGGTATAGGAGTTTGGACTCATTTTAAAAAAATGATTTAAATGCTCCCGTCTCCACTAAACTCTATCGTTTTTAAAAAATAATAATTTATTTTTAACATTCGGGCTACAACCCTGCTGCTACGAATTCTCATCTACAGTCCACCAGAAATGAGCAAAATGTTATCGTGGAATTTTCAAATCCTGTGTCCTCAGTAATGTACGACCGGATATTGATTTTGAGGGACGTTATTATACATATAGGCTCAAGCTATAGTCAATAAGTGTGGGAATTTGAGATGTTTTAAAAAAATCTGTAAATAGCCCCTCTGATGACCATGATCAAGCTCTCCGTCATGTTTGGCGACAGGGTTTTTATATAGAACAATATTAAAATTAAGGAAACTGGTTTTTTAGACCTCAAATATGAAACATTTAAGACCTTCAAGTCACTCATTTTGCTTCGTCTGGAGTTCATGTCTGATTGGTACCAGAGTAAACAAAAGTATGGTTGAAAAAAATACCTGGCTGAGTGATTCTGTTCTGGCTTTCAGGAAAGAATGCATCCAAGCTCCAAGTATGGTTGCAAATTTTGAAATCTTTCTTGCTTAGATTTCAGGATATGGTTGGACCTCCAAAGATGGCATATTTTTCATTTTTTACTTTTTTTTAAACTAATCAAAAGCCAAAGTTTTTGTTTGATGCAATAAATTCCAAAATTCTAAGTCCTAATCCTGGAAAAAGTCCTGAGGCATGTTAAACAAAAAACTCTAAGATTTCTTCTTCATAAAGGCTGAAACTATAACAACAAGTATCTTAACTTCCTGGAAAACCTCTTTGTTAATTAGCCTGATACTGTCACCTTTGAGGATTTTAAACCAGTTTGATTTGGCTGTGTATAAATAAAATTGAATTGAATCATTAAAAACAATCAAAGTATGTAGAATGTTTGTTACTTTGAGCCTCTGAAAATTGTGTACTATATGTAAAGATGGTCATAATTCCTAAAAAAAACAAGTAGTTATTTTTCTTAAATACTTAAATAGTCCTTTGTGGTGGCACACAGAGGCAACATGAGAAAAAATGTGTTATAAATAAACTGTATCTAATGTATATCAAAGCAACAGCTTTGCCTAATTTTAGTTGTTATCTGCTCTCCCAACCTTCATGTCAAAATAAGTTAGTTCTCTAGTCTTGACCCAAAAAAACCAAACAGCAGTCTTCAGTGGAAGAGCTTCATGTTCCAGAACTGAAAGCTCCACATTAGGTCAGGAGCACAACCAGGACGGTGCTCTCTATTCTTAATATTCATGTGGGCATGCATGAGTTCCTCCTTCAGGATCAGAGAGTCAGTGTCGAGATTTACTCCAGGTCTTCGGGCGTTTGAGGCAGAACATTCGGAGTATGTGACCATGCTATCTTGCGGTGGCTCACAGCACATGGAAAAGGCTGAAATTATTTGGAACAGCAGCACAGTCAGCTGCTCTGCTTTCTACATTTGGCTCTGTTCAACTTTGTCCTTTTCCCCAAAATGAAGTTCAAATTGGAGGGTCGGCAAATTGGCAAGTGGGTGCGGTCTCTGAATCTTTTGATTGGACCTCATGTACCTTAATGTGGCTGAAATGAACAAGGCATAGAGCTTGTATTTTGCTTTTCTAGCCATTCATGTACTAGACACATTTTGAAAACATTGAAGAATCCCACTATGTCAAATTGCTTCACATCATGTGGCTAAAAATCAGTTCTTCGAAAAGAACATGCAGTACAGCACATACCCTCATAAACCTGTTCATCACTGAGAACAGAAGCACATCCTATCACTGATTCAGCTCCATCTGAGGTAAACATACATATTATAAAAATGTCCTGTAAGCGTGCGATTGCTATGTCGGTCGTGTAATCACTGCTGCTTACTGCAGAGAGCTGGCAATTTGGTCTCGCGGGCTGACTGGCCTCAGGATTTTCTTCCACTTGATTTTGGGAAGGTGAAACAGTTTCCTGTTCCTCCGTGCTGTTTGGTCTGTGCTGTTATTGTAGATTTAGCTCTTGTCTGTGTGCTCTGGCTTGAATAAACACGGTGAACTATACATGGAAAAGTCTTCATAATCTGCCACTGTATGACCAGCTATTTTGATTTCTTGAATTTTCCTTGAGTTCCATAATAAAAACTGTATGAACCGCTGTGGCAGAATGGCTACATCTATGATTACAAGATCCACATTTAAGAGCTTCAAAGTATTATTTGGGATCATGCCTACAAACCTTTATGTAATAAATCCTGTTTGGGATACTGTTGGAGCTTTTTATACATTACTGGCACAGTCTTTGGCATAGTATCAAACATTAAATGTTATATTCCAAGTTTCTATATTAATCATTATCTTTGAGACAAAATTGTGTCATTATGTTTGGTTTAAAACTTTACAGGATGTTATTATAATTATTCAGCTGGAGGGACGCTGTTCTTCTGTGACTGGTTGTTTTATGTAAAGGAACTTTATAAACTCTGGGAAAAGAGTTCACAGGTCATGTGGGATGTAAGCTGTTACACAGCTGTAAACTTGATTAAGTTACCTGTTCAGTGCTTTTTGATTGGTCTGTAGGGATGGGAATTGATACGGATTTAGCAAATCAGATTCCATTATCGATTCAATTCCTTATCGATTCTCATTGGCTCGGCTTTGAGAGTCACCTCCATCTCTGAGCAGCATAATGTATCAAAGACATTGCATTCAGTCAAGTTAGCTGTATGCTGTGTGGTCAAATGTTTGTGCATGCATTTATGAAGTATTTCCACTCTTTGTTGTGATCAATGGTGGGTCATTTCTCAAAAAACAAAAAAAACAAAACATTACATATATTACACTGAACATCTTGATGCATTCTCAATCATCCAGGTAAGTAAATCTCCAAAAGCTGATTCTGTTCATCTGGATGTAGCGTTTTCAGTGGGAGAAACGTTTCGTCAGTCATCCAGTTGACTTCTTTAGTCTCAGCTGACTGCAGGTTTCACCAATCTTATAAACAGTACATTTGCATAATGACTGAAACCAGCCCACTGAAAAATCTACGTCCAGATAAAGAGAATCAACTTTTGGAGAATTACACAGAACACTTTTCTTAAATGTAGTGTGGTACGTTACTTAATTACTCCCAGGAGAAAGTAATTCGTTACACTTCTTGTTACATTAAAATGACCTGAAACAAACTGTCTCGTAGTCACCATTTCACAATATAAAGCTATAGACTGCAGCCCAACACACCTGTCCTACTGAGGACACACATATGATCTTTCTCTTATTTAGACATGAACATAAAGGCTACAACACAAATCAAAGAAAAAAAAAACAGCTCTAAGAGACATTAAAGCGATCACCACGGTGATTCTGCTTTGGAAACATGAAAGCCTGACAGCCACTTGGCTGTCGTGCTCTTGTCCTTTGCAATAAAAATAAAAGTAATGTCTATATCCACACTGTAGACTGAAAGATAGTGGAACTCTCTACAAGAACTCTACAAGAACCAGTTCTCGATTCCCATCCCTATTGCTCTGCAGCTAACAAGCACTCTAAATATATTTTTAAGTCCTCTAAAGTCTGATGTCATGATCCACGATGTATGCAGATATGTTTATCCAGTCAAATAAATCTACAATAAAATTACTGTGGTGCAATATTGCTTTATAAAGTAGAATAAATGAGAAATCTGTAGCGCTTTATTACAATAAATTACTCAATTCCATTGTACAATATACTGCCTCACTTCTTCTCCGTGACTCATTTTACCCAACAAGCATTTCATTGTTCACAAATGTAGATAAAGCCACTGTTTCTCTTCACTTGTTTAACACAGTGTGTTTGTCCCTAACGTCTAAGAAGTTCTGAATGTATCTGTTTCTGGTTAATGTTTTTACATCTTTTAATAAAACTTAAAAAAAAAAAAACATCAGTCACAATAACGAAGGGCTGGCACTTATGGTGCACTTAGTCTGAACGCGTCTATGTATTTGTATTTCTCATTAAAGAGTGTCACACACAACTTTTGGCACTTTCATAACCAGGAGAAACATAGAAAGGTAGGATTCATCATTTAGTGTGTCTGAAAGTGCAATATTTATTATTAATCTTGTCAAGCAGAAACTGTAAGTACTTATTATTCTTTGAAAAGAACAAGACAGATGTCAAAGGAGGAAAATCTCATCCTGAAGGAAAGCCTTTCATTATTATGTTCGTAGATGCTTATACTAGACAGCAAAGAGAAGATGATTTGCAGCTTAAGTCAAAAGCATTACTTAAATCCATCAAACATCCATTAAACTTCATTTTTAATCTCAGTCCATTGATCAAGAGTTCTGCAGATCAACAACTGTATCAGAGCTATTAAAATGGCTCGACCTGTTTGATACAGGTTATATTGTGAAAGCCAATTTGACTTGCTGAGCAAATGGTAACAGTAATACTTCTTATTCTCGGTTGAAAACTCGATGGAGGATGTCAAAGTAAATTTTTCCTGGTTATTAAAATATACTTTTTAGTCAGCGGGAATACAGTAATACCTCTCTCAGAGCATTAAACAGAAGAATGCAGAATTCTTCATTCTTGCAGGAAAACCTCAGGGACACGACACTCAGCCAGGATCTGCTCTAAGCACTTTTCTATTGAAAGGCACGAGGAACTGCAAACTTGCAAACTCTTCTCACTCCATCCATAAGTAACTTTTTACAGCCTGTCATTTACCTTGGTCACACAGGAGCTGTAAAAATTCATTTGTTTACACAGTTAATGAGCTAAGGGTGTCATTAATTTTACACCGCATTTAGGACTTTAAGCTGTCTGGACCTACAATTATGCAGCACTATTGATAGGACATCACATTTTCCCCCTTAGCTTTTTTCCTGATAAAACTGCTATCGAAAACACAGAGTTAAGAAACATTACTAATATTAAAAGCACTTTTAATAGTGTGCATATTCTGCCTAATATGCAATATAAAAATAGCTGGTCATGCTGCCATTTAAAGCTGCACTCTTCTTCTAAGTTACATCTAAGCCAAATTATCATGTTTAAAGTGAAAACGTTAAGTCCCTTTTTTCAATTAGTGAGGTGTTAGCATCTTTAAATCCTATATATAGATCCAAAAATCTGTGTGTTTTTGTTCAGCATTGGTATTCTCCTTGAACTCTCTCATACAGGCCATTTTTGTCCAGTCTCTTTCTCATTGTTGAATCGTGATCTTTA
Organism: Haplochromis burtoni; assembly: GCF_018398535.1. NCBI lineage: Eukaryota > Metazoa > Chordata > Actinopteri > Cichliformes > Cichlidae > Haplochromis > Haplochromis burtoni. The sequence goes on from NW_024582716.1 coordinate 544,540, forward strand.
ACTTTAACTGAGACATGTGAGGCCTGCAGTTCTGGGTTCTTTGTGACCTCATGGATGAGTCGTTCTTGGAGTAATTTTTGTCGACTGGTCACTCCTGGGAAGGTTCACCGCCGTTCCAAGTTTTCTCCATTTGTGGATAATGGCTCTCACAACGATTCACTGGAATCCCAAAGCCTTAGAAATGCCTTTGTAACCCTTTCCAGAGTGACAGACGTTATAGACTTTGTTTCCAAAGTGTTTCTTTAGACTGTGCCATGATGTGTTGCTTTTTGAGATCTTTTACACTTTGTCAGATAAGTTCTGTTTAAGTGATTCCAAGATTAATCAAAGTTAATTCATGATTGAACAAGGGGGTCAATTTTCACACAGGATCACGTAGATTTGCATATTTTTTTCCCTTTATAAATGACATCATTATTTCAAAACTACATTTTGTATTTACTCAGGTTATTTTTCTCCAGCATTAAAATTTGTTTGCTCATCTGAAAAAATTGAGCATGACAAATATGCAAAAAACCCAAACAAACTAGGAAATCATGGCGCAGTAGATGACTGATTGATTTGAATAAAAGTGAATAAAGTTTCAGTATTCACAAAGCTTCCTACCACTAAAAGTTCCTCACAGTTTTGAAATCCTTAGAGATTTCAAGCGAATTCTTAGAGCTGTGGCATTTTCTACAAATTTATACTGAAAGTTAAAACTAAATCCTGGTCATGATGAAACTTTTTCATAAAGCATTTTAGTCCTTAAAAGATTTCCTGAGGTGAAAAACTGATAGGGGTGAAAAAGGTAATAAAAAGACAGAGAAAAATCAAGATATGGGGGAAATATGATGTTTATCTTGAACAAATATAAATAAGTAAAGGTTTCTGATGATTACTGATATTTAAGTGTGTGCACTGAATTACGAATGGACCAGATTCATGTCAGTGTATACTCCTCCCCACCTGCCCCACTGAACAAACAGCCTGTCTGTGCTATTCTGTACAACGACTGAGGGGTAGATGTAATTCTTGCCTTTGATGCATGTATGCTGAGTCTTCCTGTCCATCCTGGGCCCAGACACAGTGCAGCTCTTTGTTTTGTTGTTGCTGGATCTAAAAGGGAATTTAGATGAGGGAACATTTGCTGATACAAATCAGTTTTTAGATGGCATGTAGGAGGAAAAGTTCAAAATAAGTAACTACCATTTTGGTTGGCTCCTCATGCTGGCAGCCATGTGGGGTGGCTCAATCATTGGGCACGAAGATCATTCACTCTCACCGTTTTTTTGCCATCCATATTTCTCCCCTTGTTGGCTGCTGGAGGGCTTGTTTTGGAGCTGACTTATAGTCAGACCCTGATTAGACGGTGCTGCTACATGTCACCTGGTTGAGCAGGTGACCCATGTACTAAAGGCTAGAGGCCTCAGTTTAAGCCTGCCCGTAACCATTTCCTGCATATATATTCAATTTTATTTATAAAGTGCCAAATCACAGCAACAGTTGCCTCAGAGTGATCAGCATTTGATATGGAAGATCTGATTGGTTAGACATATAAAAAATCTCCCTACCTTCCTGCCTACTGTTTCCACTGTTATTGTATAAAAGGCCCCAAAGTTCATAGAATAGTTTTACTGGTGTTTACAAGTTTATATAAGTTCATTTAATATTCAGTCTTCTGTCTGTCTGGGCCAGCCCACCTTCTAGGGATATCATCCGGTTAGTAAGGTGGGCAGTTTAATGTCGGATGAGCAGTGTTGGTCCGGAGGGGGTGCACTGATTCCTGGGGAATGTTAGGTGTGCGTAAATGACAAGTAAGTAGTGACCTGTGTTGTATTTTGCTTTTGTTTGTGTCAGTACTGTAATATGTTACCGTTTAGGCGCTAATGTAGTCCATAGTTGGAGCGGTAGGCCACGCGTGAGTTCACCCTCATTTCATAAACAAATTTATGTTGTTAGCTTACCCCGGTTTAGCTTTGTTGACGCATGTACGGTCGCTCGTATGTCCATAATGTCAGTCCTGTGTTATCAGACCTTGGGCCCGTTCTTCGTACCTCGCTAAGTAGGTTAGCTGGATTTGATTGTTGACGATTTCGCGTGATCTTGGATCGTTCGGTTCCCCGAAGCTCATCCGGGACTTGCTGCCATAGCAACAGAGCTGTAAGCGTAAACCTGCTCGGGAGCAGGTTCACTTTATGTAAACAGGATTAGATCGCGGCCACGCAGGTATGTCCGCTTCATTTATACGAAAGCAACAGCGATATTCCACCACTGTTTCACCATAAATAAATAACATCAATGTAACTAAAGATCCTGCAGCACTTGATCCATTTATTGATTTCACACAGATACATACAGGCCATTTCCTAAAAAAGGGAAATGTACTATTAACATTCTATTACATGTATGTGATTAGTACAGATGTAATTCATATTTCAGAGTAGTAATTGGAAATTACTTCGTGTAATCAAGATGGGAGACCACGGCTATAAAAGCGAAGGTGGATTTGGGAAGTCTGTCGCAGCCATGTCCTGTCCGTATACGCGAGCAGCCCATTGCGGAAGGTGCAAGATTGATAAGGAGAGTTTCAGAATTCAGCGTATATTGCGGGATAGACAGGATCCTTTAGCTCAGCGCGACAGTGTGCTCATTGAGAGATATCGATATTCCCGTGAGGGTATTATTCACTTAACCAACTTGTTGACGAGGGGGTGCAGGACCACCACCTGTCTTTTTTTGCTCTGCCCTTTTCTTGGTTGCTGTTATGAACAAACAAACAGATTATTTCAGGGTCTCTTTCCAAGAGACTAAAAGCAATATAAGTGATAAATATTACCATTCTGTAGAATATTCTTATATTTCACTTTTACTTGTTCCCATGTTCTAGTGGGTCCTGTTGTGGCTCTAATGTGAAAGGGGATATAATATAACATATTATAATATAATGTAATATAATATTGGATAATATAGTGTAATATAATAAATTACCCTACCGCCTACTGGTGTTGGCCAGAGGGGCCGATGGCGCGATATGGCAGCCTGGCTTCTGTCAGTCTGCCCCAGGGCAGCTGTGGCTACAACCGTAGCTGCCTCCACCAGTGTGTGAATGTGAGAGTGACTGAATAGTGGCATTGTAAAGCGCTTTGGGTGCCTTGAAAGCGCTATATCAATCCACTCCATTATTATTGTTATTATTAAATTACTTACGAGTTTAATTTGTCAGCAACTTTCTGCCAGCCCTCTCTCCTTGCTTTTGCAGCCTTTGCAGTGTTCCCTTGCGTTCTGATTAAACTCTGAAACTCCTGAAATCCCTCACTCAAGAGTTCTTGCTCTGCTGCCGAAAAATACCGAGCGCGCTCCTTCGACATTTTCGCCGACCAATCAGAGGGTTGCCGATCAATGTTTCTACTATCGATGCGTAGCCCCTTTTACGACACCCAGTGATCTCACATTACTTCATCCAGCTGTACTGATCGTCAACAGCAGGTGTGTTCGGGGAACCGGATTAGCGAGCTCACGGTTAGCGCGATGGTTTGGTCTTGGATGTGTCATTTGATCTTGGATGTAGTAAGCGACGTACGAAGAACGGGCCCCTTCTCTGTATGTGATGCTTGTGATTGTTTACTTTGAAGTAGCGGAGTTTGTAGCGAACAATTAGGTATGTGGATTAATAAAATAGCGAACGAAGTTCGACCGGAAGTATGGCGTCCCGCTTGCCCTTCACAATAAGAGTATTTTAGCGGATTATAATAGGGGACGCTTTTATTTTGTACAACTACCGGAAGTAATTCCTGTGTACTGGCGGTTGCTTAACCTCGCACTAATGCTATTTAGTTGCATAGTGTGAGCAGTTTGAAGTGTATTATATTTTTCTGATCTTTATATGTGATTATGTTAACTATGTTGTATTATATTAATATTTGAGTATTTGACTTGTCTATTCTCTTTATTTATCGTTATTTCCCTTGTTTATTTCCTTTGTAGGAAACCACACACACACACATAGACACACACTTATGTACACCCGCTGTGTTTACAGCCCCAGAAATTGAGTGGTGACAATAAAGTCCCTCAAACGGAACCTCAAGCTCCCTTCTTCTTTCATACTCTGGGACAATTTGGCCTTAAGTGGTGTTCTGGCCGACACACCGGGGTGACCGTAGTGCTCAAAGACTGAATCAGTGCCACAGCCGTGCCTATCTTTGATATCTCCACTACAGTTATATTTATTTAAGGCAAAAAGGCCTCACGTTCTGAAAAGTCTTCATCACCGACTAAATCTTCCTGTCTTCTGAAATTTGAGGATGGATCAAGAGATCAGTGGTTTGATGTCTGGCTCCACCTCTCCATGCATAGAAGTGTCCTTTGGGACTCAAACTATACTGATACTAAGTTGTAAATGTTAAATAAAAGTGCTTCACTACCAGTGTTGGTCACTTGAGAATAGTAATTAGTTACTAATTACTGAAAGTAATCCAGTTACTTTACTGATTACTTGTTTTCAAAAGTAACTAGTTATTTTATTACTTTTTAACAACATGATACACAACCTGAGTAAATAATAATATTAATAATAATAATAATAGTAATGATAAAGCAATAGACCTTTCAACCCAATCTTTTTCTGCATATTTCATGATATAAAACTGAATCAAATGAAAAAGTTTTTTTTAAATTGTTTATTAGTTTTAATCTTTTAACTTTATGCATCAAGCAAAATTTAAATTATATGCAACAGCCTTTGACTGGAAGCAATTTGTTTAACATTTAAACCTATTTTCTGCATATTCCAGCATATAAAATGAAATAATGTTTTGTGTTTCCACTCACTCTTTCAAATAGATGCAAGTAAAACACAGCGAAAAATAAATATAATCAAAGATTCAGCAGCACTAAATCCTGTCACTCTTAAGTCTATTTTCACCCTTTTAGCAGGAGTGGGGCCAGTGGAGGTTTGCCCAGTGCTGCAGCGGTCATGTTAGTGGGGGGGATCCTCTATGAATTTCACATTCCAGTGGCAGTGTACTAGGTGCTTGCTCAAGTTTAATTTTTCGCTGTAGAAAGAAGTTTTCTTCCCATGCAGTGTACAGCGGATGCTAATGTTTTTATCACTTTTTACAGAACCAAACTTAAAGTGATGTCAGTACTTCCACGCTTTAAACCCTGCATGGTTGTACTCTTTCTGCACTCCATATTATCCGTAGTTGATCTACACACGTCTGTTGCTGCCACGGATGTCGCACGCTCGTACGTCATTGTCATGAGACATTCTCACAAACAAAATCATGGTTTAGTAACAGTAATCTAATTACTTTTTATTGCAATAGTAATCCTTTACCATACCAAAAAAAATCTGATTATGCGTTACTGCCCATCTCTGTTCACTTCAGACACTACTACTGTTTGAATATATGTGTGTGACTTGGTGACTGAGACTTGCTTTAAGAAAGCTTTTGAGTGCTTAAATTGAGTAGAGAGGCATCATATAGTACCAGTCCATTTACCGTTTTAAAATGGCTCAGGATCTCTGAGTAGAGAATCTTTTCGTCATCTTGGTCAGTAAGGAGCCACACATTCAAAGCTACATATTTGTTGTGTCCCACGTGTGATGAAGCATAAGAAAAAAAATAATCAAATAAAACTGAAAGTAAAATGTGTGGGAATGTGGGAACAGGCAGGTGTAGGTGCTTGAATCGTAACAGTGTTGGAACATTGAGTGGGAAAAGCATGAGAAGAAAGAAAAAAACACCACACAACGGGCACATATATACAAACAAACAGAGTGAAGGGACACAGCATCTCCATAATTTCATGACCCACCGCATAAATAAAAGTGTAGGGGGTGTGAAGTAACTGGAAACATGTTATTTTATACGTTCTTCAGAGAAAATGAGCCACATTACGAAATCTGAGGTTGAAAATATGCGTAACATTGCACAGGCTCTCCTGTATTTACAGGATACAGATATTTTTTGTTAATTGATAGAACGCTTCTTTATCTTTCTTTATTTAATTTAAGTTTCTATTTCTAATAGATAAATAGACAGTTGAACACAAAGTTCCGGTTTTTTCACCATTGCTTTTTTTCCTTTGGTGTAGTACAAATTGCAGTCTAGGAGGTTTTTATCGGTAGGAAGACCAGTAAAACTTACAACACTGTTAAAAGTTTAAAATTCACCTCACTTGCATTTTCTAAAGATGCTCAGTGGTTTCGACTGAAACCTTTGGCCCCCGTGCCTCATGTTTGGCATCCCTGCATTAAAGGATCCAGGTCTGACTAACTGAACTGTCAAATCTGGAACGTGCATATTTGAGTCATGTTAGTTTCATGATGTCCACACTCCAGAACTAACCTTCTGAACTGTTTCTGCAGTCTTACATTTGATCACATGGTCAGTTGATGAATTAATGAATGAATGAATTGGCAATAAAGTTGCCACCATAATGCCAATGGTTAGATGGAAAAACAAAAAAGAAAGTACATTTCCTTGAAACACTTCATAACCAGAGGTAATTAAACTATATTGACAGCAGGTGTGCTAGTAATAATAAATAATACAAGCTAAACACTTTATTATGTTAATATCATATGAGCCATATAAGATTAACAGCTAGAAACACAAGCATAGGAAATAAAAGTCAGCAAGCATATAAGTATCAGCACAATGTACCTACTACACAGGTAGGTGTGTGATTTGACACATTTTGCAGGTTAAATATGGCTCCCAATTTATTCAGTAGAGATGTTCATTACAGAGTTCTCAAAGTACAACCTGCAGGCCAACAAACAGAGAAAGGAAATAACACTATTGTACTTTTCATTCATCCCCAGTTCGTCTCACATTGCATGATAAAGAGCACAGAGGATGAGCGTTTCTTTTGAATTTGAGCTTGCCTGTTTCAGACATCAAAGCAGACTGAGCCTTCCCAACTTTCCTGTTGTCTCTGTGTGAAATGCCATTGCTCTAATGGTTAAAAGGAAACTGTGATTCAGTGCAGCGCCTGCAATTAACAAGCAAAAAGCACCATTTTGTGACAGAAACATTCAAAACACTAATTAAATGTGACTGATGTGTGTCATTTTCTTGTGGGTAGTTCGCTCATGTGCCGGCTCACTAAATTGGTACTCTGTGATCAAAACTTTGAGAACCCCTGGGTTAGAGTATTCATAATTATACTATTTCAACACAGTGAATTCTGTGATTAGCTCTGTTAGTTTTCCATTCTTTCCATTACCAGTTAGACTGCATTTCTTCCCCCTTTTCTGACCAACCAGTCATGTTTCAGACTATTTGTCATACCTAGCAACATAACCAGCCATACCTCCTCACTTCACCACAGGTAAAGGCTTAATTCCCCTCCTTGCTCAGTGTTGCCCAGAAACGTTTCCTTTATAACTCTTAAGCTTAGAGTCTTGTTAAAAATTTTCAAGTGGTTAAGTTGCATCCACACAGAAGGCAATTTGCTCATCGCTTTGTTGCTGATGACTTGTCACCAGCTGTCATTCCAGGCTCTGGTTACCAAGGAAACCCTCGTTTGCTAATCAAGGATATCCTGCGTTCTCACTGGATGATGATATGAAGTTGGTGCTAGTGATGATGTTCACACAGGTTTTGGTTGTTGTCATTGAATATAAATTGCTATTTATTTGATAAATGCAATAGATAGATAATAATAGTTTTTTTTAAATACTGCATGTTTAATGCTTATTTAGTTTATATGTTAAAAAATAAAACAAAGATATTTATAATTCTGTTGCACAATGGACAAGAAATGGATTTGTATGTGCTCTGCAGTATTTTTTTCACAATGTATAATTATTTGATTTTCTAAACATTCAGATTTTTGTTACTTTTTAAAAAAATAAGATATGAGGATTGTAATTACTGAAAATGTCTTTTAATTGTATGAATATATTATTTAGAGCATCTTGTTAACTTAAGTGATGCAACAGCAATTATAAACACTACTTTACCATATTTAATTATTTATAACTTCTATATATTCTATGCTCTCAATATTGCTGCCTGCATAAGGATAGAATATGCTACAGGCTGATGGAGGCTTTACTGTCCGTACACAGTGCTTGACAAATTTATGAGACCACCACACAATGTTAGGTTTATACCCACTAAAAGTACTGGTAATTATGAAAATAATTCCTTATGTTTCTGCAATATTTAATCCCCCAGTATGAAAATGATATTTTGAAACTGGTAGATTAAATGTTAAAATGATATTTGTAATGCTAAAATTTAATTATTTTTGTTATCTGTGAATTTTCAAACTTTCAGTTTTCCAAAAAAAAGGCAGAAAAAACTGTGAAGCACGTTATTATTAGTTTTGGATTAAGATGCCAAATTAACATTACTTATTTGCTTAATCCTAAAAAAGAAAGAAAAAGTTTTATCGCTCCACAACTCGTCTCAGATTTGGGCATAAAAATCTGAAGAACATTTATTTTATTTTAAACTTTTAAAGGCTTAAAGTTCCTGATATATACATATATATATATATGTATATATATATATATATATATATATTAGGGGTGCAACGATATTCGTATCGATATTGAACCGTTCGATACAGTGCTTTCGGTTCGGTACGCATATGTATCGAACAATACAACATTTGTAAT
>NW_024582716.1:563179-573055 GCF_018398535.1 Haplochromis burtoni
ATAAAAATGAGCATATAAAAGGTCAAATTTCTTTCCAATAATGTGCAGTGTTTGGCTGTTTGACTGTGACTGACCCGAGGAAGGAAATGAAAAGGAGACACACAAAGAAGAAAGTGTTAGATATGTGAGAAATGAGGAATCAGAACAGTAAGAAACATGAGAAAGGAACAAAAGGCATTATCAGGTCCAGAAACTAATGATACGGAAGTGATAATGGCAGCATTTTTACTCTCAGGTAATGGCCAGGAACAAAAGACATCTCAAGAATGTAGCATATCAGACTGAAGAAGCTCTTAAAGGTTTGGTTGTATCTGCACTTCATTTTGTTTGGTTTAAACCAGTGGAGGAAATGTCATCTATTTTTTTTCTCTTCCCATTCTGAATTTCCCGAATACAACTTCTGATTGCAATGACAGGTGATTCTAAAGAAATGGTAAAAGCTTGCTTTCTTTGACTTGGTTTTTGGTTCTGTGGTGTTGTTTTACTGCGTTTCCGGTTGACAGTTTTCAGCAAACAGATATAAATCCACTGCACACTACCTGCACAGTTATAAAATCCACACAGATAAAGGCAGTGACTAGGTGGCTGAATGTGCAGTGTAGAATTTTAGTGAGCTAAAGAGCAAAAAATGTTCCTCATAAGCTGATGGAAATGAAATGAAAGCCGAGAAAATATTGGTCTTACGTTTCTTCAGGTGGATACAAGTAGTATGAATGCTAACAATACACAAAAGGATATGAAGAAAACTGTGCAGGTTGAGACCTCGGAAAAGTTAATATCTTGGTTATCTATGTTTTTCTCGTTTTTTCCAGATTGTATTCTACTTCTGAACCACAATTACCACATGTAATGACAAACTAATGATGCAGCACGAGTGTTGCCTTTATTTGCAGACTCATGGAGCCGTTCCTGAACATCCCTCGAGAAGCGGTGGGTGTGTGGGCAGTGAAGAAGGGGTTAGGTGCGATTACGTAGGGGAGTCTTGCAGAAAGTAATCCCCCAGCGGCATGCCAAGCGAGCCTCTCGGTGGTCAGAGGCTTTCGTCAGCTCGCTCATTAAAGCCCCCTATCTCTTCTTCTTTCGGCTTCAAATTGCCTTCCCAGCCTCATACTGCGGTGGGGCCAGAGGGTCAACAGATTATCTTCTTAATCCCGTTAATCCGTCCTCACATCAGTCCGGGATGATTCTCACCATAATTGTATTCGCCGCTGCCTCAATTAGAAAGAAGCAGGGGTCTGAGGAAATGAGGTGGAATGAGACGTCAGGGAGGATCAGCAGCAAGAACGCACATGTTTTTTTTTTTCCTATAGTGTGTGTGCGCGTGTGTGTGGCATTGCACAAGTAAGGAGCAACCCAAAGTTCATGTCTGAGGAAACCGGCTGGGTTAGTTCCTCGCTGTCAGTGAAAGTGTGACAGTAGTTCAGTGAAGTGCAGTGACGACAACTCGACTGATTTGTGGTCCAGTTGCGTAAGGTGGCTCAAGCTTGAGGACTGAAGCACTCGGTGCAGTAACACAATCAGCCATTGGAAATGTGTGTGTCAAGACATGTGAAAGACACAAAAGAGCTGCGTTAACATGCGTCCGGCACTGAGAGGTGATGAAATATGTAAATAACATGAGTTCATAGTGCATGTATCTGTGAGCTTCTCTCTGCTCCTCCTATTATCCCTGTCAGTATGATAAGTCAAAGGTTAACCACTCCTAATGGGTGGACATTATGTTAATTAGACGATCTATTAGCGTCCTGTCAGATTAGGCTAAGCTAACACGAGGCTGGGTCATAGGGCGAGAGGCTGAGAAAATCAAACAGGGGTTTTAGCCTCTGGAGAACTTTTCTTTCCTAATGATTCCACACTGTGTGGCAAACTGTCTTCAAGCTGGGGGTGATGTTATAGGTAATGGCCAGGAACTAAAGACATCTAAAGAATGTGGCATAAAAGACTGAAGAGGCTGTTAAAGGTTTGTCTGTGCCTGCAGTTTATTCAGTTTGAATACTAGAAGATTGCTTTGTTTCGCATGGTTTTGGTTTCTGAAACAAAAGCTGTTTTCGTGCACAAACTCCAGAAAAAAAACAGGAGAATCAAGTTGAGACACTGTCCAAAGTTGTCACATCTGAATACGACACAATGTGATCTGCTTCAAAGCGATTTGCACTTCTTCAAAAAGCTCTCTTATTGTGAATTCATCTATTACCCGCACCAAATGGACAAATGGACATTAGACAAACTGTCAATGACAGAGTTTGAATGTTAAAGACACTTTAATGTCCAGCTAGGTCAGACTCCTGTCTTCTCATGTGTGACAATGGTTTAAAATCCATGGATAATAAATTCATAATCCCTGATGTCGTTCTCCCTAGCTACTTCTCCAGTTCCAAATCCCAAATCATTTCCATCCCACATGGAATATTTTATTCCTTCAATGCTCTGGGGTGTCTCAGAGAGTCTCGCAGCTGATCTTACAGCTAATCTAGTTTTTGTCAATTTAAATGAGCACATTCCAGGTATAGAGCCATCTTGTCCTGTATTTAAAGTAAATTCCAAGTTTTAAGTATTCCTTATTGGTCATAATCTGGGCCTTGTTAATCCCTCAAGGTCATTCACATGAGTTAAGGTAAAACGATTGCAATGCTAGTTAATGGTACTGTACAAGTTCAAATCCTGAGTGCTCTAAGGCTTCAGAAATTTAAGGATCTGGCTCACATCCCAGCTTTACATTTGGCTGCAAAATGTGTGAGGTTACAGGTCAGTGAAGACACCAAGCTGCACACTTACCACTCCTTGATGTTCATAAAAATCACAAACAGATTTGGTGACCGAAGATAAGATGAATGGATGGATGCCATCACTGGGAAGTGGCAAGAATTATAGACTTGCTCGTATTTCCCATGCTCTGCTGTTGAGAGCAGTAGAGAGCACAGGGAAGAAAAGCTGAATATGATAACCAGTCTGGACTTCAATTTTCCATTATTTCATTTTTTAGCAGCATGATTCTCAGTCCTGAAGAACTGCAGGTTATCAGATATCAGAAAACCTGTTTTGTTGTTTTAGGTTGCTGTACAGCTTTTCCAGCAGGAGCTTGTCTTGCACTTTCACTCTTGACAAACTGCACAGTGCACTATATAGTTGGACCTTTCGGTGCGGTTATTTATTTGTATTGAACGACCTATGCTGCACAAACAAACTGCACCAAGGGAATAAATGGTCCACAGTAGGGTCCAAAAACAGTACACAAGCATTTGATGTTTGATGTCCCCAGAGGAAGAGAAAAAAAGCTCAATTTCAATGTCCATTCATTCTTCCATCATTTTAAAAGTGTGCATAAATGCTATGAATGCAGAAACTGAATATCAAATAAAGAGAAAACTGAAGTGCTGCAAGGCTCTTAAGGCTAATCTGACAGGTGCTCTTCAGATGCAAGCTCAATGTTAAAAGAAAAGGTTGCTGAGGCATGTTTGTTGATTCTCTTCCTGGAGAATTGCTACTATAATACTACTATAATAACATTATTATATTATTTTACAACAAACATAGTGCTTCAGGAACTGTTTTTTTTTTCTTTTCGGTTATCGAGCAGAAATTGGATGGATAGGATTTCTTTTTTTTTTTTTGTGCAAGATTTGATCACATTTCAATTTTCACTGAAACAGATATCTCGTGAATTGATAATCCGCATCATCTACAAGGCCTTACCTTACAAAACCTTTGCAATTTTCATCCTCATGATTGTCTTTGCTGCTGGGTTGTTTACATACATTTCACAGCTCAGTGTTATATTGTATATTTTATTACATTATCGAAGGCAGTGTCTTCGTGATTATATTCGGAGTGTGCAGCGCCCAGGGGCCCCACTTATCCACGCTGCCCTGGTAGAATTAATATGCTTCTTGATATGACCAGGGTTCAATGCTCAGCCTCAGGTGTCTTTTTAATTACTGTTGCTGCTTCTCGTTGTCTTGGTCACCTGTCTTGGTGGCTACTACCGGTAGTTGTAATTTTTCCTCTCTACCTATACAAAACAATCTCTACGTATTTTCTGGCATAAAGAAAAGCACAAAAGGATAAACAATCTGAGAGAAATATACCTCCTGAGGGAAAAAGCACAGTGTGTCTGCAAGGAAATGGATCAGAGTGAAACTGTAGGTGTTGGTTGTCATCCTTGTGAATGGATTACTCCTTCATTCTCTTTGACCTTCAGTGTCTCCATGTCTGCCGGTGTGAAGTCAAGCTCGGGTGACCTTTGGATTTTTACACAAGACTCCTAGCCTACTGACGTAACTCTTATCTTTCTCTGGTGCTGATAATGCCTTTCCTCCCCCCACTCGATCTTGATGTGGAAAAGTCAGTTTTCCTCATATCGCTAGATGCAGTAAGAAAGATTATGGCTCGGTGTGGGTGAGTGCACGTGCCTGTGTGTATCTGTGTGGGTCTAAGCACAATAACCTGTGCATCTGTGAAAGACGGAGAGAAACAACATGAAATTGGTTAAATTGCCACAGTATCATAATGGCTCCTATTTTTGTTCAGAGCTTTTACATCTGAATCAGAGTGTGGTAATGACCTGTCTTTGTCTTGAGAGAGACTTTGTCTTTAAAAACCTCTGCGCACAAAAAGGAGGCGACAATAATGTGTGTACTTGCAGCTCCAATTAACCAAACCTCAGTCATTTGCTAATGCAAAATGAAGGTAAACACAATATGAGCAGCTGTACTGTGAACTCAATTGACCAACAATAGACGATGGCAGAACAAGCATAACATTTTAGCTAAAGTCTTTTAATCTGTGATTCTACAAACCCTGACCTTTGTTTGGCATGTCCACTCTTTATGCTAACACCTGCAAACTACAACAGACAAACAGGGAAAAAAAAATCAAAGTCTTTTATTGCTTTTATTACCTCAGAGTGTTTCTTAACATAAGGCATGTATATGTTGCCTTAAATACAACAAATACAACTAAATACAACATTGTGCATTTTAAAAAAATTAAGAGTGCCATGAACTAAAACTTTACATACATTACTTAAGAATGTAAAAATGTGGTATGTTACAGTATTTCATTGTGAATTGAAGTAAATTACCATTGGCTATAACTAGCTTATTCAGTATAAGCAACCACAATTATGGAGTAGAGATGTTAACACGAAAGGTATCCAGATGAGTATTATCAGGGCCGTCCACAGGGAACCGCAGACGGTGGTAGAAGAAAAGAAAAGTTCTCTATCAAAGTTGGATTAGAAAAGTAGGAAAAGATGCACAAACCAGAGGGATGACCACAGCATTTAATAATGGAGGAATGTTCATTCAAGAACTCAGGAGAGCTTTACAAGGAGCAGATTCAGCTGATGTCAGTCCATCATGAGCCATCACGCAGAGAAGTCTTCAGGAAATGGGCTGCAACTGTTGCATTACAAATATCAATCAACTCCTGAACCAGAGACAACATCAGAAGAGTCTTACCTGAGCTGAAGAGAAAAAATAAGTAGATTGCTGCTCAGTGGTCCATAGCGCTCGTTCAGATGAAAGGACTTTTTGCATTTCATTTGGAAATCAAGGTCCCAGAGTCTGTAGAAAGAGCAGAGAGGCACAGAATCCAACCTGTTTGAAGTCCAGTGTGAATTTTCCACTGCCTGTGATGATTTGGGGTGACATGTGAGCTCACGGTGGTGGTGGTGCTGGTTGGCCCACTGTGTTTTATCAAGTCCAAAGTCTAAACAACCATCTGCCAGCACATTTTGGAGTTTTATGGGGATGCCGATTTCCTTTTCTAACTGCCACAGTGCCCAAACTACTACCAAATGGTTTGCTGACTATCATGATCCTGTGCTTGATTGGGTAGCTAACTTCCCTGAGGTGAATGCATTGTGAAGAGGAAGATGAGAAACATGTGACCTAATAATACAAACAAGATAAATGCCACTATCAAAGCAACCACAGCTACAGTGACCCCTCACCAGCGCCCATGTTAAAGGAGCCCCAATCAGTTATTTAGAGTAATATAAATGAAGATACTTTCCAGACGTTTGACATTCTTCCTTTTTTGATTGATGAGATGTTGATTTTGAGCCATAATTTTACATGTAATCAACATGGAACATCTGAAAGGTTACATTTGTGAATTGAGTTACAAAATGCACTTTTTGAATGACATTCTAGTTTTTTGAGATGAAATATTAAAAAAAAAACCCCACAGAAAGTCAAACGACAACCATTTTGCTTTACTTGAGACTTGGATGTCCTAGTTTATATAGTCTATTTGAAAAAACATAGCAAGAAAACACAGATACTTATAAGTATATAAGAGAGTTACGAACTAAGAGGACTCCCACATACTCTCAGAAAGTGTAACACTGCAATTTCTTGTCCATGATGTTTTCCACTGAAGTAAAAGACCACAGGACATAATTTATTTATTTATTAAGTTTTACAGAAACGGTTAACAATTCGGTCATCAGCTCGCCCCCTGTAGCTATATACAACACAAAAAGTCTCAGTTATATCTTCCTTCATAAGAGAACTGAAGTATATATTTAAATGAGTTTTAAATGTAAAGCTAAATTCCCTAATTACTTTCACCATTATAAAGTCATTTAGTTACTTTCCAAAGAAGTAACTGTATCTAATTACGAAATCTTACTAAAGTGCACAACACTGATCTAATAATATCAGGAAGCAATTTGAGAAAATGTGAGAAAGCGCACATTAGAAAGTTAACGTGAAGCCACCATGAAGCAGAAAATCATAATTAAAATAAAAATTTCAATAGACGTGCACCAAAAAGTATAATATGTGCTGAACGTACTAATTACATTAATGTGAAACTGCAGTTTATATCTAGACTTTTCAAGTTAGACATCTCTAAGAACAGATAATCCACAGAGCTGAGACTCCGTGCGGGCTCATTTACAGGCCAATCAAGTTTTCTTTTGGCTCTTACTGTTATGTCAAGAGGACGTTTTATGGTCCTAATATGAGACTGGGCTGACAGACACAAAAGTAGTCAAATTTAAGAAGAGAATCTGGTCTCGTTGTTATGTTAAATCAAGTTTTGTCATTAAAATTTGGGCAGGGGAAGGAATAAAGCAGATCTTTCCTTAGGGTATGAACCAAAAACTGCACTGAATAACAGTTTGAATCATTTGTAGTCCTAAAATCAAGAAGTCTCGTAAGAATTAGATATTTCATAACATAACATAATTACTGATTCAATAAAGAAAATAACTATAAAGTTTGCAGGCTAGAAAGAAAAAGCCTGGTTCAGTGTTTACAGTCGCCTGGAATGAAGCTACAACTGATGCTCATTGCTACCATAGAGCATTATACCTGCTGCACTGTGTCAGTAAATAGTGTATTCTAGGTATCCATTTTCTGCAGGCTTTTTTACAGTACATTGGTTGGTAAAAACCTTGAAGATGCAACTACAGAGCCATCACGCTTACATTTATCCCTACATTTGCTGACAACAGCTAGTTTAATAGCTTTCCTACAGTACGCATCTCTCCTACACATTTGGCGGATGCACTTCCCTTCAGGTTTATCGTGCAGAACAATACCACATTAAAGAAGAAGTTAAACAATTACCAGCTATTTTTTAAACCACTTGGACACAAAGAAAAAAACAACAGGAAAAAGGATTTCGTCAATGAGGCTGTGGCAAACATTTTGTTCCAGATGAAAAGAGCTG
Source organism: Haplochromis burtoni (assembly GCF_018398535.1). Classification (NCBI taxonomy): domain Eukaryota; kingdom Metazoa; phylum Chordata; class Actinopteri; order Cichliformes; family Cichlidae; genus Haplochromis; species Haplochromis burtoni. The sequence goes on from NW_024582716.1 coordinate 570,863, forward strand.
ATGGAGACGAAGAAAGAGTGCACAGTGTCTGAAAAATAGGAAAATTGCCACATGCAGATGAACGACCTGAAGACGGGAGGGCAGAATTTACACCATTGTTTGCTTTTCACACACAACACTACCAGACAGGCGATCTTATAACAACTGGCCCTGTCAGAGCTCATCTGGAGCTGAATTAAAGGTTCAGGGAGGGAAAAAAGCAGTACTGCAATAAAACAAGCTAGCTGAAAAAGGAAATGAGATCAATAAAGCTTCGAGAGAGTCAAGATCTGATGGGGCTGAAAACCATGTTGAGCTTGTTTTCACCTGCTAAGTCTCTACCATTAATCTGCAGCACAGCATTATGGATTATATTGCAGATTGATTTGCCAGTGTCTCACATTTGGTAGCACAACACTGCTCTTTAAAGCCAAAACTGCACACGACATAAATTCTGGGAATGTGTGAATCTGCTTTTCAGCAGTCTTTCACGTGTGTTTTTGCTGTGTAAACACATTCGTAAAAGAAATAATGTGTGTGAAAACAAAACGAACAAATGAGAAAGGCAACAGCGACCGCTATCTACCCTGGGGTTCCTGCACCATTTTAAAAATCACACTCATTGCTTTTCAAGGATCGTTTTAAGAACAATTTCAAAAAATGCATTATATATTTGGCCTTCATAAGCAAGTCTTAACCACTCATTGGATAAACTGGCATTAATAGAGCGATGGTGAAGATGTGCAAACCAATAACTAACTGTCATACAGTCTATGCTTACAGCACAGGCTTAAATGTTCTCAACTGTTTTCAATTGTACTTGAGTGTGATTAAATTGTTGGCAGACAGATAAAACCAAGACTGAAACATATATTTGGTAAATATTTGTTATTGTTGGTTTATTTCTTATCTATCTGCATCAAGTATGGTGTAGATCAAGTTTTTTTGTTTTTTTTTTCATGACTGGCAGCATGGGTCTGCAGCAGTATTTTGACCAAATGAAGCAGGGACACATCACCATGGCAACCAAGAAGCTACAAGAAGTAGCTATTGTATTTTAACACAAAACCTTGATTTTTTTCTTAGCAGAACCAAGACGTTTTTAACGCCTAAACCAGGGGTCGGCAACCTGTAGCTATGTAGCCGCATGCGGCTCTTTTGTCCTTATACTGCGGCTCCGGGTGGTTTGGGAAAATAGATTAGAAGTATTTAGTTGAAGTGTATTTTATTTGTGTTTGGTTCTAACTTGGAAGATTACTGTGATATTGAAATATAAAATTAAAATTATATTTTATTATTTTTCATTGCTCAAAATAAGCGTCACACTCACGGAAGCCGGTGTACCCGCCGAAACGCCGTGCATTTATCGAGACTTTCAACCCCAGGTAGGCCAATTATGGATCTTCGGATCCACATTATGTCAGCAGCAGTGTTGGTTACTTTAAGTTACTTTAAATTAGTAACTTAGTTACATTACTAGTTACTTATATCAAAAGTAACTCAGTTACTTCAAGTTACTCGTTACTTTCAGAGTAACTAGTTACTAGGAAAAGTAACTTTGATTTTACTCAGAATTCTCTTGTTAATGTGTTGCTTCCGTAACTGGATACCCAGCAAGACGGCCAGTCTTCTAGCTTGCTTACTTGCCACAAGTGCACTGTGCCACCTACCAATAGAAAGGAAAAAATAATGTGCACATTTCTACGAGAGAAATCCCACACCTGATTCTATCCTAGCCAGCTTTTTACATCCAACACAAAAACTGCAGTCGTGGTGCTTTCGATTGTACTCAGAACTTGGAAATTCTGCCTTCTGAATAGGAAGATGTAGGTAACACCAGACTGCAGATGAGCTGCATAGAGGGCTGGACTGGGACAAAAAAATCGTCCCGGGCATTTTGACTAGAGAGTGGCCCACCATTATAGGAAAAATCATAAAGCCTTTGAATGAAAATAAACACTGTTGTGACAGTGATGTACACTGTTCTGATGGTATATATGTATCAATCTATCAATTGTTTGTTGTAAGACTCAGATAATTATTTTTTTAAAAGCTAGACATTTTAAATGAGAATAAGAAAGAAAAGTATTTCCTTGTGCCCCCCTTTCCCTTTTAATGCCCTACATGGACCCCTGGCAACACTGCTAGACCCGCCCCTGCACAGTTACCAGCTGTCAGCTACTTAGAAAAGGATCCTGGTGTTATTTGTCTCTC
>NW_024582716.1:583681-614836 GCF_018398535.1 Haplochromis burtoni
GCGAGGCGTGATTCCGGGTGCTGCTCAGGTGCGTCCGCCTTCCCTGCAGCGGCGCTGCAGACCACGCCCCGCCACACACATTAACCAGGTAAAATACATATTTAGGCAGAATTTTGCAAATATCTATTTATTTATTTTTTTGTGTGCTTTTTTTCCAATTATTTTTTTAAAAGTCAGGTCAAGGCTCCAAAAGCCCAAACGTGATATGAGGGTGGTGGCTCACAACAGGTTTTGTTTGCTACATGGATCATTTTAGTTCAGCTGGGTGTCTTTCCTTTTCTTATATTTCTTTAAGAGTTCAAAATGTGTTAATTACATAAATAAAATGTAATTTTCTCTGTAGCACTTCATGGATTTCATAAGCAACACACCTTAGTTGCTCTGTGGATTCTTTTAAAAAGCAGTTAAAAATGTTTCTGTTCAAACAAGCCTTTTGTTGATCTACGTATTTTATATTCTTTACATTATTTACATTTGATCTTTTATATTGATTGTATTGTTTATTTTAATCTTTGTGTACAGCGCTTTGTGACTGCCTGTCTGTTAAAAGCGCTTAATAAATAAACTTTACTTACTTACTTACTTTAGTTGTTCACACAAAGCATAAACGTAAAAAAACCAACATATACAGTGTTATCTTCATTTTAGATGTCAAAAAGTATTTGCGGCTCCCAGTGTTTTCTTTTGCGTGGAAACCGGGTCCAACTGGCTCTTTGGGTGTTAAACGTTGCTGACCCCTGTTATAGCCGAACATCAGGCTCTCGTCTACCCAGTATCACAGCAAAACATGTAATCAGCACGCCGATCCAACAGGTCCACGATTTGCGACTCTAAAGTGTGAAATGGACATGCATGCAGAACTTGCAGTAAGCTACAGTAACGGCAAAGGGAGATATTTCAATCCAAAATTAAAGCATTTAAACAGACATTATTAACACATTTACATGTAAATACAAATTAGCCACCTAGCTTAATCGTCTCTTGCCTCTCCCCTTGCTGGTAATGCATCTCCTGGATGCGTATCCATTTCATGCTTTGTAGAGGCAAAGCGTGAAATGGACATGGTGGACCGATGTGTCTATGACATTTTCTGAAGCAGCAAAATGCTTCCCAACCCTAACTTGTTTGCTTTTTTAGCATTTGTGTACATGAACGCAAATCATTAGTTTTTAGAGATGAAAAATCCTGTTCGGAGATGTGAAAATTCAAATGAATAGATTAAGGACCCCTGAATTGGTAGATCATTAGGAAATTAATTTTGAGGGGTGAAAAAGTCAAAAAAGCTATATGTCATTATGGTTCTCTATACGCTATTGTGGATGAATGGATGGATGCTTTTAATGTTCCCTATCTTTTGCTTCTCGCATTTTAAAGATAGAAATGTCCCTGAAATCACACCTTGACTTCACAGCTTCCTCACAGAAATTACACCTGTCTTTGTTTGCTGCTTAGTGTTTCCAAATGACATATTACATGTTTTATAATAACAGTAATAACAACACACACATCTTCTAATTGGATCAGTAGCTCTAGGCCTGGTAACAGCTTTTGCCCTTATAATGCCTCAGTTTTTTCTTTCTCTTTGAAGACACACAGACATCTAACTGGCATAACTTTGGCCTAGACTGTCTCTCAGAAAACACATGTACAGACACACTGTCAATTTTCCCAATATTCCTAATACTATGCATTTTGTTATTTTCTCTCATTTTGTTGTATCTTGTCAGTCATGTTTTTCTCTGTCTGCTTCTTTGAGCCTGATAGATTATTTATAACGCTCCTTTTTTAGTCTAGACTTCACAGATGGTTCTATAAACACGCTAATCAAAGCCTTTGATTCCCCCCCCTTTTGCTTTTTTTCTCTTGGGGTTTGTGATCACATCAAGAGCATGCTCTGCATTGTTACAAAGCTTTGGTATGGATCACTCAATCAAGTTCTCCTTTTGGACTTCACAATGATGCTTTAATTTCTTATAGCTCACTTGCAGTTAACATTTGTCAGCAATGCTAGTTAAACCCAGAGAAGAAACATCACATATTTAATCTCATAGCCTGATGGGTACCACAGTTAGCTATACAGCCCTATGAAAAAGTGTTTTTTGCATATTGTCACACTTACATGTTTCAGATGATCAAATAAGTTGTTAATATTAAACAAAGATGAGTAAAATGCAGTTTTAAAATTATGATTTCATTTATTAAGCGGGAAAAACAACCTGGTATTATTGATGGTACCATCATCTCTTCTGTAAATCTGAATGGCTATCAAACCACATTTTCCACCTTGGAAAACCTTGATGTGGCTAAATGTAAAAAATTCTGTAAAGAAATGATTAAATGCAGTTTAAAAACTGCATGTATTTTGCATGTATTTGGTTACCATTCTCTCATAGTATAGAAAGGCAACCCGTATTCTACCATATTTTGTCTGATGATCTGAAACATCATCATCATCAACATCTGAAAAAGAGAGAATAGTGCAAACATTTCTAAATGTGCAGCACCGTAGATACAGACAGGGGTTAAGTGAGGATGTGCATTTAAAGAAATAGTCTGCTGTGGTGACTACATTTGCTCCTGCTGCTCAAAAACATCAGGTCATTTGCAAACTAGGTATCTATTCAACTTGGAACTATGCACTATGAAAACTGTGATATGGTAAATGAAGGGCAAGATTGTGCTGAAGTTAAATACAGTTAAGGTTTGGGCTAAGTAACCTTAATAGCTGATGGCAGCTGATGTGTATTTCTGGTTAAGACTTCTAGAATGGTAAAAATGTATGTAAAAACATAGATGTTGGGTGAAGACACTGGTGAGTTACAACCCACAACATTTTCCCTGGCTTTAAAAACCCCCATGCAGCACTCTCAACATTGATTTACAGCAGCCATCAATCAGTCCTCCCCAAGTTGGAGAAACTTTCACTCATGGCTGACATAAAATGATATTATTGTGGTAGGCCTGGGCTGGATTGTCCCTCTGGGACCTGGATGCAGCGGTGATTTTTGCCACCCTTACTGTCCCCTCCACTCTGAGTCGCACCCCCTAAACAGAAGTGGCAACAGGACGGGGATAAAACAGTGCACCCAGGGAGCTGCCCCCTTCGCGACCCGCTTCTCAAACCATCGATCTCACTCACGGGCCCCCGCACCGGCACATGGATCTCCCTGATTGAATTCCTCCTGCTCCTAACAGATCTGCTGGTGTAGGCTTGCTTGCTAGCAAGAGGCAAGACATTATTTAAGAGGATGAAACCTGATATGAATCATTCTGCCATGGTTTTCGCTGAATGACTACTTAGCTCACTTTTTATGAGCTAAAAATAACTCTTGTTTACGCTCACACTGACATGCCTTAAAAAAGCCAATTAGGGACGAGTATCAGAAACTTATCTGTCTCTTCATCCACCTATGCTATGTGCTCCCTTTGTGTCTGCATATGTGTGTGTGCCTGTGCATTTGACAGGTGCCAGCAGGCCACGCGATTTATCCTGCAGTAAAACACTTGTTATGCAAAGCACTTATTAAAGCGTCAGCAGGGAGGATCGATAAACCATTCTTTATGCCAACAACTTAAGAAAACCTGGTCACGGAGAGACAGCGTGCAGTGGTTTGCTGTGATATATGGCATCAGCGGGTCAAAATTAATTTACTGATGCGAATGTGAGAAACGCCATGCCAATAAAGTGGCAGGGAGAAACTATTATGAATCAGCTTGCCTGGCTGTCTGTAACCATAAATACTAAAAACATCATTAGAGGCTTAGAAGGGAAACATCAATTCTAACGATTATTAGCACTGGAAATCTATGAGACTGAGGAAGTACAAGTGAAAAGAGCCCACGGGACTTTAATGACTACCAGCAACGAGTGTTGGTGAATAATGTTTGTGCACCAAGTACATAATTGTGTGTTTGTTTACAGAGGAAGTGAAGAGGGAAGTGATGGAGATGAAGTTCACTCCTGTAAGTGACACAGTCATCATGTACATTTGTAAGTGTGACTAAGCACTCCATGATATTGCAGCACTGCTGCATGACACCTGTTGTTGCTGCTCTGGAGTAAGCCTGAGATCATCATTCACAAATCCCCCGTCATTCCCATCAATCAGTTTCACCACTCTTGGAAGAGCTCATTGATCTGGGTCTGCAGGTAAGAGGGGCTGCCATTTTCAGGAGTGCCTAAGATCATTGTCATTGTCTCCCAAAACAACTGACTAAATTCCCTGAACCAAATTCACACTTTTTAGCCAGCACCTTGAACTTCTCTGAGAAGTCGGAAATTAATCAAGTATTAATCAAGTATAGTATTCAATCACTAAATCTAGTAAAAAAAAGAAAGGCAAATAAATAACTACTAATTACTACTACTAATCCAAAAGTAATTATGGACTATACAGTTGTCGTTGTTTTTTTCAGCTTTTTGTAAAAAAAGAAAAAGAAAAATTTAAGGATGACAACAACAATTACAGAAACATTCAGGAAATGGTACTTATCAATACTGTGACCACCTAATACACCTTATTAGGTGGTCTAATAAATGTGTTAATGACTGTATATTGATATAGTTTTTAAACATGAAAGGTATTTGTTGATCTCATAGCTTGCCATTTTAAGTTCAGCATTTGTTTTTAACCTGATGTCAAAACACCAGGGTTGCAGATGAAAAAATTAACCAACATCTCTAAACACTAGGGGTGGGGGAAAAAATCGATACTGTGTAGTATCGTGATATTTTGTTTGCTAATAATGTATCGATACAGGGACAGCAGAAATCGATATTTTGTTACAAAAAAAGTTTTTGTGGACTGGAACACGCTCTGACTTCAGAGCATGTTGATCCTTTTTCTGAGCAAGCATCCTGACATTCCTTCACTGTCCAAATATATTTAACTTTTTTTTTGGCAGCAATAAACATGACAGTTTACTTATTTTAATTTAAGACATGTTTTATTTTAATTAAGTTCAAAACTTTTTTATTTAATGTAAAATTATATTTTGTTTTCATTTACTTTCAAATTCTTCAGTTGCTGAATGGGCTGCATAGTTTTCATAAATTGCATAGTTCAGAATAGCTATAATTGTACCAGATGGTTGCATTCAGTTAAGTTGGACTAGACTGTAATACAAACCGTTCAGTTTGTCAACAATAAAACTGACTGAAATGAGAGAAAGACTGAGTGAGAAACTTTGATATTAGATAAAATGAATATTGATAACGTTTACCTTTATGTACAGAATCTGAATATCGCAAAATATTTGAAAAAATTGCAATAATATCGTATCGTGCGTTAAGTATTGTGATAAGATCGTATCGCGGGATGTATGGTGATTCCCACCTCTACTAAACACCAGTACAAACAATACAAAATCATAATTACAGTCAAAGTTCCTGTGTCCTAATGGTTGACTTAGTCAATTATCCTGCACAGCTTGCATTCATTTATTTATTATAAATCTTTTACTACTTTCTCTAATAGCTTTAAAGTTACTTTCTCTATACAGCGCTTTTCCAGCATAGAAATTCATAGAGTACATCTGCACATATATCAAGCACACTTACACTCTGCTCAATCCTTTGTGTAATCTTTGTCACGCTGTGCATTTAACCTTATCTAATACTATCTTGCATTTTTGTCTTCATTTGTAAGCCACCAGTATACCTGCCTGTATTTGTCATTGCTTATATACTGCCCAACCTCTTTAACATGAACAAGCACATAATAAAAGTAAAAGCCCTGGGTTGATTACAGAGATGATAACCACCTTAGTGTGACCACTTAGGGGCATTGCTGATAAGGAAAGGTAAGGGAAAAGCTTAACCTGCTTAGCAACACAGGCCCTTGATCTTCCTTATGAAAAAGTTGTTTACAACAGAATTATGGTACCCAGAAAAATCCGGAGCACTGTTAGATGATGCTGTCAGCTCAAAGGAGTCAGCCAGACCTGAACTTTTCATGGTCAGAAGCTGCCAGAAATGTTTGTTCCTTGCTGTTTTCCTGGCTTTGAAGAAAGTGACAGGTGCAAAATGGATTCAAGCTGGAGTTCAACAAATTTTAAAAAGAATTCAGATTTTTAGCACAAGAAAAACAGAGAACAATTTCCCAGTGAAATTCTAAACTGCAGACTTCAAATATATTGTTTAAACAGTCAATATAACAAGCAAGTAAGGATAATGTTTATTAATAACTATTCTTTTCTTAATACAGCATTATTAAATTCATTATATTACAAAATATAAACTGATGTGATAACACAGCAATTGTTTGCTTATGGACTCTTTAAATAACATGTTACATATGTTGATGTTTGAGTCAAATCATTCTTTCAGGCCTAGTGTTCAATGTCAAGGGTAAAAAATATCTCTATGCTCGCTGCGCCCTCTCTCCCCCGGTACACTGCGCAGAAACACCTTGCCACACAAACTCCATTTGGCCGAGGCAGTGAGTCGGCCTCCTGTCTCCTTTACGGTCGAAAAAGATATCTACTTTAATTTTTAAATAAGAAATAAAGAAATTATAATTAGTGAAGATTGATAAAAGTTTTTGTTTCCATACCATAATCAGTTCTACTTATATGCTATAAGGACAAAAGTAGACATTACAATTATAGGAAATGAGCAGCTATGGACAACCATGCCATGAGGTTTTTGTGTTGCTGTTAACACTTACATACAGATGAGCACAAATTATTAGTTTGGTTTTTTTTTTTTAATCAAAGAAGCTCTTTTTTAATAGAGCAAGTGATTTTCACCATTGCATTAAAAAAAAAAGACTAAATGATTTCTGTTTACACACAAATAGGCTCTCTGTGTTAGCCCAGAGATTGGCCATCTGTCCTGGGAATCCTCTTTCACTCGCCCAGTGGTATCTGAGCTAGTTTTTTTCAGAAAGCACAAAAATGACCAGTGTCAATATTATTACACTATTTAAAAACTGACCTTTTCATTAATTCATACCACAAGCTACTGTGCAATGATGTGCTTTAACTTTATAAATGCTTGAAGCTTATAAAATCTTCCAATTTACACACTAAAATTCTAGGGTTTTCACTTGATAAAACATCATGCCTAAAATAAAAGAAATCAGTTTAGACTTAAGAAAAAGAATTGTTGATGCTCACAAAGCCAAAGACAGATACCTGAAGCTATCACAGCGCTTCCAAGAGTGACAAGTATCATCAAAAAATTCAAAGAGAGACACACAATGTCTCTTTGAATTTACAGACCTTTACATAATATTCAGTGCTAGAAGTTGTATTTTCCTTTCCTACAAGGAGTAGTAGTTTTTTTCTTTGAATTCAAACCAAGCCTGGCAGAGGTAGGAAACGATTTCAAAGACTCTGGAAAGAAAACTAGTGAGAGATGTGTCTAAAGACCTCAGAACAACTGCCAGGTAGTGATGGGTCGTTCGTGAACGAAATGGCTCTTAGAGCCGTCTCTTTAACGTGAACGACGTGAGCCGGCTCCTTATCGCGAGCCGTCACGTGGGTTTTTTTTCTTCTGTCTCTCAACCTCTAGCACTTTTTTTCGCTTCACTCCGCACGTGAGCCGTGTGCTTTACGCTGGGAAGAGGGGGGAGGGGCGGTAGTTACACTCAGCACAGGAACAGAGCCAGAGGGAGAGAAAGAGAGCCAGGGACAACAACGTCACATTAGAAAGGTATAGTAATCATCCACAACTATTTTCAGTTGCAGATGATAAAGGATTCAGAAAGTTTATTCATGCAGGTCCATATGACAGAGAATATGCATGTTCTTTTAGTTTTCATATTTTAATTTATATTCAATTGTGTTGTGGTTTGCAGTGTTTTGTGTTGTTTCACTTTAAATTTGTAAAAGGAAAAAGCTGAAAATTTAAATAGTTAAAAGTTGAAATGTGAATAGTTGATTTTTGTATTATATGATTTATTTATTACATTTTATGTGGAGTGAATAAATAAAAGTATATTTACGGTGGCCCCTAGAGACAAAGCACATACAAACTTCAAATCACGTACGAACTCTGAAGCACGTAAAAACTCAAAGCACATGAAAACTCCAAAACGTACAAAAGACAACAGAAGTGCTCCAGGATGCTAGGTGCAGTGTTGAGCTTTTGTTACCTAGTGGCTACACAAGCCAGCAAGTACCAACGACCGGATTTGGTGTGTGGTAGTAACAGGTAAATGAACATTTTTTTAAATTATTTGAATATATATGAGTGCCTGTGTATAAATACACAAACAATACACACATGCTTTCAATTGTGTAATTTAAGTGATCTAGTAGCTCTGCTTTGGAAGTTCAGTTCATGCTAGAAATGTGTTTTGGAGTTTGTACGTGTTTTGTCTCTAGGGGCCACCGCATATATTTATATATAAACATATATAAATAAAACCACTTTTTTTTACGTTAGTAATTCCTTTTGTGCATAATTTTATATTATTGTTAATAATAAATTAATTAAAGCAACAAAACAACCTGAAGAGCCGGTTCGGAGCCGAAAGAGCCGGATCTCTAAAAAGAGCCGGAAATCCCATCACTACTGCCAGGACACTAGTGAGTGAAATAGTTATCATGAACTGACTTGTTGCAGCGGTGGCATCTTTAGTCCGACCAGAGATGGACAGTAACGCGTTACTTGTAAACCGTTACTGTAATCCGATTACTTTTTTCAAGTAACGAGTAAAGTAAGGGATTACTATTGCAAAAATGGTAATTAGGTTACCGTTACTTTCCCGTAGGAACGCTGCGTTCCCATATGGAAAAGAAATAGTAAAAACTTATATGTGATTACTCATGAAAGTGGCCACTTTCTCATTACTTTCATACATTGTTTTAGTAAGTATCCAAAACATACAAGTTTCATTATATAATTTTTCAAGGGATCTTATATCTGTTTTCACTCTTATATGCTTTTCATACAAGTTTCACACAAGACAGATACAAACTTTATAAGATTTATATATCTTTTCCATATGGGTTACTAAAACTGTGATTTTTTTTTTGCGAGAATGTCTCATGACAGTGATGTAAGCGAGTGCGATGTTCCTGACAACAGCTGTGTGCAGATCAACAATGGAAAATATATCGAGTGCAGGAGAGAGTATGAGTGTGCAGCGTTTAAAGCGTGGAAGTACTGACCTTACTTTGAGTTTGATTCCATTAAAAGTGTCAAAAACATTAGTGTCCGTTGTGCGTGGGAAGGAAACTTCTTTTTACAGCGAAAAAACCCCCCTAAACTTCCAAGCAAACACTGACTGCGCTATGACATAATGGGAAATTCACAGAGAAACTCGCGGATTCTTCCACTGACCGCCTGCGGCACACCTGCACCAGGGTAAACCTCCGCCTACCCACTCCTGCTTTACAGGTGAAAATAGAGCAACAGGACCGCTAGTCTTTGACTTTATTTATTTTCTGCTGTGTTTTACTTGCATCTATTTGAAAGAGTGAGTGTAAACACAAAAATATTTTATTTTATGTGCTGGAATGTGCAGAAAATAGGTTTAAATGTTAAACTAATTTCTTCCAGTCAGAGAATGTTGCATATAATTACATTTTTGCTTGATGCATAAAGTTAAAAGATTAAAACTAATAAAACAAGTTTTAAAAAGAGACTTTTCCATTTGATTACATTTTGTATGATGGATTATGTAGAAAAAGTAGAATTGGGCTGAAAGATCTATCGCTTTATCACCTATTCAGGTTGTAAATCGTGTTTTTAAAAAGTAACTAAGTAACTAAGTAATTAATTACCTTTGAAAATAAGTAATCAGTAAAGTAACGGAATTACTTTTTTGGGGAATTAATCAGTAATTAGTTACTGATTACTTTTTTCAAGTAATTTGACCAACACTGAGTCCGACCCGCTGTTTCACAGATGGTTGTTAAGGCAGGCGTATGGGTAGAGGCTCGATTCCACACAAATGTGGCAGTAGAAGTGAAAAACCTTAGTTCAAAGATTAAAAGGTGTAACAATATAATACATGTCTGTTTCTTTTCTTTACTCCTTTTTAATTATCTATCTAAACACAGTTTGGAGAAAGAGATGAAAAAAAGACTCAGGTGGGTGAGAGTTCTACTACTGAGTTGGTGATGGAAACACTGATACAATCAGATAAAAAGCTTGGCAGCATAAGAGCTGAATGGATTGGACATTTTGTTCTCAAATGAAATGTCTTTTCGATTTTTCATTGCTAACAAAGATGAGACGAAATTCCAAAATCTATCCACTGTTTTGTCTGCAGCACAAGTTAGCATTCCATAATCTGTAAATCAATGTGACCTTTGAAGTTGGAAAGCACTGCATTAACATGTAACAAGAATATTCATTTTCCGGTTGGTTGTGGCGACTAAACCTTCATGCAGATGTAGTAATATGTATGCTTTAAAATGATCCTACATCTTGCATACAGAGTAGAAAAAACTATCAAAGTGTTCTCTAACACAAAGAAGAATTTTCCCTCCATCTCTGCCTCTCTCATTTCTATTTAGAAAAAAAAACACCAATACATTATAACTAATTATGTTTAAAGAGCTACTCGGCCCACTGTAGAAATCAATAATCATCTCTGAAGGCATGATATTGATTCTTTTCTGCACATTTTTGGCTTAATACTGACTAATTAGTGCCTGCTAGCTCTTCATATTATATGATGAAAAATTACGTAACAGCATGAAAGGTAAGGCTCAATCCAGAAAGTCCACAATTTCCCTAGTTAAAACTTTAGAGCCGATGCAGACCGTGTCTGTCGATACTATTGAGCCAATCAAATAATAGCAATCAAATAATAGCATAGATGAGTGATTAATGGTTAACTGTCGAACTGAGATCAATCTGACTGAGTGATGCATAAAAAAGTCTCTGCAGATTCATCACGAGGATGTTTACATCTGCACATACACGTATGTTAATCTTTCAGCTGTCGTGTAGTACAAATTTTTAGACTTACAGACAATAACGTGAAATCTAAGAGACAAATCCTTCAGCAAAAAAAAAGCTGCTGTTCTGACTTTATCCTTTCCTCTGTACGAATGAGTTTGTACTGTGACATTTACTTAAGTGCTGCATGAATGCATAACTATTAATAATTTAAATGAGCTGGTTCAAGTGTGTCTGATTCATGTTTGAATGATTCACTTGTCACTGTTCTACAAGTTCCATAACCTCACTTCTCTTTCGTCATGTGGAGATGGTGAATTCTGTCAGAGTGGGCTGCTCCCAAGCGCCTTTCTTCTCTTTTTTCATATCACTGAAACCAAATCATCATCATTTTTGTGAAGTGTTTTAGACCAACATATCCTCCCGGTAACATATGTTTAATTAAAGGTGCTGAGTTTTAGGACAGTGTTGTTACCAGTGTTGGCTAAGAATGACAGCTGTAAAGGGAGCTTTATACTCAAATTACATGTTAAGAAATTCAAAAGGGCATTTAGGCGGATAAAAGCTTCAGTCACACCAGTGTGGCTGTGAAATGCAAATGCTTTTAACTTCACAGCAGGGGAGAGTCTGAAGGAAAAGTCACTGGTGTTGATGAGTGTGTAGAGTTTCAAAAGTGAACTTTGTCTTTTATGCTCAGAAACCGTTTGATCATGCTGTTCAAACTCATCTTAGAATAGCAAAATGTACATCATCAGTACTTCTGGTAAATGCGGCCCCATGCAGTCGTGGAGGGAAACAATCTGCACTAACTCAACGCCCAAAGTGATCAACACTATGTATTTATTTTGTATATGTCATATGTCTCTGCAAAAGAGAAAATGTTTCACCAGTGACAAATGTTAATACAAGAGAGGGTCACCCACCCAACAATGAATATGTGTGCAGCTGCAAAACACTTCCTGCTGTCCATTTGCAGGACGCACAATTCCATTAGCATGTCCTCACCCCCAAGAATATTTACTTGAGGTGATTCCTATTTATTTATCTATTTGTCAGCATGTGGTCGAAAAGGTTGATGAAACAGCAAGTGGTCTACCATTTATGTGGGAATAATTATATGGAAATGGTATTCACAGGCCACTGTGTTGCTCTGGAGCAGATGCTATTGAATTGACGGCAGCGAAGTGACTGGCAGCAGCGGGAATAGATTGTCCTGAATGATTTGCATTTCCCTCCAAGCCAGGCGTGTCACCAGTCGGCCTCGGCCTTATCTACGTGTGGTTAGCCTTCTGTACGAGCCGCTTGGAGCGCACGCTTCTCACAAGCATGCCTTGACAGGAATCGGTCAATCCAAATAGGGAGATGTCATTTTCTGATCTGCTTTGCTTTAGCATTGGATTTTCATCAGTCCCTGGTTGTTAGAAATTTCCCTTTCTTTCTTTCTTTCTTTCTTTCTGGTTTTAAATTCACTGAGTGAAATAAAAACAGTAGGTAATTTTGGCTTTAATTGCCACTTGGGAAGAAGGGAAAATTACTAAAACATGCTCTCGACAAGACTACTCACAGATCTTGATGAAAGCAAAAATAGCTGTAGCTGTGCGGTTAGAGGAGATCTAGATCCACTGCTTCAATTCCCAAACTGTTAATATTAATAAACGCTGTGTAGAATATCTAAGCAGGCTCTCCTGGTTCTGAGTGTTCTGAGGATCAAATTTAGTTTTAGTACAGACAGCATTAGTTCCTTGGATTACATAATATGTGGTTACTACTGAGGAAACACATTCAAAAAATAACTGCCTTTCTAAATGTAAAAAGTACACGCCTGTAGACCTGAAACGTACAATTTCAAGGATTATCTGCATTTGTGATGTTGCTCATTATCTACAAAATGTTGACTGGTTTAACACTTTGGTCCAATCTACAAATATCAGTAAAAGGAAAAAAAAGAAAATGACAGAGATGAAGCCTATAAGCTTTAGTGAGCCTCTGATTTCTCCTTATCACTGAATATTTCCACTTGACTTAAATTTAATGGAACAGCTGTTTTCTAAGCGCAACCTTTAGAAAAAAATATATAATCATCATACTTTGTTTAACTCGTCTAATTTGGAGCCAGTAGGCATTTATTGATGCTTTAATACTGTTTGGGGCTGGGCTCTCGGGAGCCCAATCCATGACTGGATTTGAGGCAGTCACTAACAGCGAGAGGAAAGGGTACCAGTGGCTAAGATGTAACACAGTAGTAAATATATTAGAGGTTTATCTAGGCATCTGGAATACCCAGCTATAACTGTGAGGACACAGCTTGATGTTTATGTGATAGGCTAAATTTTACTGCATTTCAATTTTCATTGAGTCAGTCTATTTGTTTCCACACTGAATCTGAGTGAATGTAAATACAATAAAGTATCATTAATTATGCAATTTATACATTGTTTAGAAGTCTTTAGTTGGTCAAAATCTAAGATATTATGCATTTTATTTACTTTACTAGGTTTTATATAATGAGGTGTTTTTAAAGCAAATCCATAAAAAAAACTTGTCCAGTTTAGTGTTTGTAATTAAACTTTTCTGGATTTTACTGAGTAAAGCCAAGAAATGTCTGCAATGTCCTGTTTAAATACAAAAGGCAAACACGTCTTTGTCTACCTTTGCAGTTGTCAGTAATTACTGTAGCATCCTGAGGGGGTGTGTCAGGAAAGCTTAGTCAGAAGTGAAGCCTATGGGCGTTAGCTAAAATGTTGAGCATGTTGTACTGTATAATAATGAGTTGCAATTGTTCCATTGTGTTTACTGCTCTGTGGTACAGCGTCATTAATCTAGCATGACCTGGACAACTGACTAATGATCCCTTTGTCATCAAAGTGTTACTTTACACATTAATAAAATAGAAAGCTGTGAAGCAAAGCACTGCTGTCCAGCTAACCTTTGTTAACAGTAACTCTGCTCTTCACAGTGTTTTTTTTTTTAATATAAAGTAATGACAAAGTCTAAAATAATGAAAAATTATCCTATTTGTGTAGCACGGTTACGCTATATGGTGCCTGTAGAATATTTTCAAAGGTGTGACCTTACGGCCTCATTAGGATGGCACATCAAAAACAGAATTTTGAGTTTTATTATGCTGTTGCCAAATATAGGATGCTTAAGAAATATGGCAAAAAAAGAGAAAAGAATTACATGCGTGGTAAATTTGCTGCTATTGAAATTGATATCACTGAAAATAGGTACATATGAAAAACTAAATAAGATTTTGAAATGTATGATAATCTAATTTAAAGATCAGTAACTAACAAGTTAATTTTTCATGTTTCATTGTAGGGTCTTTCTCTCTCTTGTGCTCACGTTTATTGGAATTATTACCAACATTGGACAGTCTTGCCATGGGGGCCACGAGTGGGGGCCAGCAAATTTTTGGGGGGTTGACATTGCCCCCGTCCCCAGTGTGCAAACATGTTGAACAGTTCAACATCACAACTTGAAATACTTAATATTTTATTACACCTACAATCCTCAGGCGACAAAGCAGGCTGTCTCTTTCCCTTAAATATAAAACTCTTTGTTATGAAGCCTTAACCCTCTCCAGGCAGGCGTTGCAGATTTGCAATAAGTAAAAGCTAACAACCTGATTACCCCACATACATATTTTATGAGGTTTTTTTTACTCAGAAGTACCACTGCAGGTATTCTTTTGTGCATTAGCAACAAAAACTTAATTTGAGCCTGAGAGGGTTAAAGCAGTGGAAGACATTACCCACACAAACACTAAGACAGTTGGAACTAGCTTGTTGGTGATTCCACATTTTTGTTCACTACTTCATCATGAATAAAATGCCATTAATTAAAAATACTGATTATGATTTGTCTGACTTACAGAACTGTACAAAGGTCTTGCGCCTCTTATTCCTTTCTATTGTGCTTCCAAGTAGCCAGACTTTCTTGCAATTTTTTAAGTTGTCTTGAGCAACACTTCTTTAGGTTTTCTGAAAGGTTTTGGACTGCTTTCTCATTTTCAGTTAGAGGAAAAATTCACATGAAACTATAGAAAAATACCTACATTTTGATAGACATAAATTTGTATTTTTGCACCCTATCGTGATTCCCATAGAGCTATTAGCTAAACATGGCATATCTCACCATGATGTGTAGTGTGTCCTTAGAAAAATGTGGAAATTGAGCAAGCAGAGGGCAAAAACAAAACAAAACAGTGAAAAGTCGTGTCTTCAAGAAACGGGAATAAATCGAGTAAAGGCCTTGGATCTGATAATGCACTTGATCCATCTACTGTCTGCCAAAACTCCATAAGAAATGGTCTCGGTGGACAGGCACCACCACACAAGAACTGGTCTTGTGTAGTATTTGAAAGTCCCCAGGGGTTCAGGAGAGAGGCACAACAGTGAGAATCTACAGCCATCTGTGACATATGGTGGAGGCTATGTCATGGTTTGAGCTGCATTTCAGCCAGTGGTGTTGGAGAGCTTTTCAAAACTGATGAAATTATGAACACAGAAAAGCATGGTCCGATTTTGACCATACTTTTCCATCTGGAAAAGCATCTGATGTATTTGAAAACAATCATGAAATTCCATTCAAGTTACAGTAAATGTCGGGCTATAAGCCGCTACTTTTTGCACAAGCTTTGAACCCTGCGGCTTTTAGTCAGGTGCGGCTTTTCTATGGATTGTCCGTGATTTTTGTGATATCGTAAGACGATTTGTTTTGTGTGTTCCGCTGTTGTACGGCACTACGTTGCCTGGCGGAAGGATCGGGGTTCAAGTGTGGTATGTTAGTCACATGTCCGTCCGCCAGGCAACGTAGTGCCGTACGAAGTAGCGCGAAAAACAAACTTCAAAGTAGTGGTACGCGTTCAGCGGGAGTCGTGGATGATGAGCAGCGATAAACTTGCAAGTTATGCCCAAAAAGCAAGTTATGCCCAACTCCACCGGTGGATTCTGACAGCGTGGAAAAGTGTGAAAACATCCACGATCACCAACGGATTTTGAAGGGCTGGACTGCTGCATGATGGAGAGGAGGACACTGCCACGGCCCTTCTGAGGGTGTTCGACTCTGACACTGACAATGAGGATTTCTTTGGTTTTGAAAGTGACAACGAAGGAGAGAAGAAGAGTGGATGACGAAGCCATCCTGAGCCTGTTTGTATCCGACACTGGAGAAGAGGACTTTGGTGGTTTTAGTGCGCAGGAAGAAGAGAAAGATGGTGGTGAATGACTGACTTTTCTTCTTGTTAAAGCTGTGTCACTGCACCTGAGCCTAAAAGGTAGTCCGAATCTATTTTTCTGGTGTGCTGTAGGCTACTGTTATGTACTACATGTGCAAATATGTACCCATAACTTGTTTTTCAAAATATTAATAAAAGTGATGTCTCCAAACAGCCATCTCTTTCCTGACAATTCCCTTTGTGCATATTCTCTTACATATGATAAGTCAACATTGAAACACCTGCGGCTTTTGGTCAGGTGCGGCTAATGTATGTACAAAACAGGATTTTCCCCTGATTTTAGCTTGTGCGGCTAATATTTAGGTGCGCTTTGTAGTCCGGGAAATACGGTAATTGTAGATGGAGAGCTATTTGGGAGGGAAAGAACAAGCAGTTGTTGTTGAAAGATTATGAAAATTTAGGTACTTCGGAGGTGAGACCCAGATAAGAGGAACTACAAAGAATGATGATTGGAAGAGAAGAATAACAAACTGTTTGTGGTGGCATTCTCCCAAACAATAGATGTTGGGACTGAGACAAAACTTCCCCCACCCCCACAAATGATAACACAGCCACTGGCCCAGGGCTTTAACTTTATTGTTAGACAACGTAAGTGTAGGGGAAAAAAATGACATGATGCAGCATTTACATGAAGTGGAGAATTAGATCATAATGTACAGAAAACACATTTTAAAAATCTAAATTGATATGAATATAACAACATTGTTCAGCGGCTTTAGGATTGTAAAGGCTAATCTACCCCAGCAGATTTTATTAATGGAACAAAAGCATACATTCCCATTTGCAGCATTTTACACTGGGGCAGTAGCAAGTGTTTACTTAACTGACTCCATCCATTTAATTCTAAAGAGTCGGTCTAAGTAGTGCTTATATTCAGAACTTTAACAGCAGACTTAGGACTTTCAGTCAATTAGAGAAACACTACATGATAAAAAGGCTGAAGCAGGCAGAGGTACTTGCAGTTAATTGATTGGTAACCGAACAATGCACACAATGATGTACAAGCCCCCATTTAATTACGAGTATTGTGGGGGTGGGGTAGCTTAGAGAGGCTCAGTGAGAAAGAGTTTATTTTTTTAAGCAGAACCTCAGAGGTTGTCTGAACTAAATAGTTCCCCCCCCCCCCTCAAATGTTTAAAAAATTATGGCAAGAGTAGTCGAAAACTGCATAAACCTGCAGATAACTCATTAAAGGTACGGGGGTGAGTGTGGCAGTAGCAATTGATTGTAAAAAAGCACATTTGCATTTTACTCAGGAACATTACTGTGAGCTCCGTTCCCACAATCTGCATTTAATTTGTGCAGCTGTTTATTTTTCAGTTTGTTTGTTTTTTCCAGTGGGCTATCAGGCTTAATCAGACAATTTCACATTTTCATACCAAAGCAATATGAAATCATTACGACTACCACTACCATTATATCTTTCAAAAAGTGTTTCTGGTGCAGTGTACTGAAAAAGCCATATAGTCATGTAGGTTGGGAACTCTTTGAATGGCGCTAAGTGCAAATTCAAAAGCAAAGCACAAACACATCAAGACATCATATTTCAGCACCCTGTGGCAAGCCACTTTTATTATATACTATAAACATAGGTATCCAACATGGCTTGGCTTACTTCAGTTACGCCTGGCTCATAGGAGGCCCTGATGAATAACAAAGATAAAAAAGAAGGGTAGCGTTTTAATCCAGAGAGACTTAAAAAATGCAATCTAATTAGTTTCAGCACAGATGCAGGCTCTAAAAGGCTACTGGCACCCTTCCTTCAACAAGAGTATCTGCCAGTTCAAGCCTTTTGTGTCTTCTTGCACAGTAAATGCATACACTTACTGGCAATGGCCTCATCCCAGCCTGATACATACTGCATATACAAGTCTACAAATGCATGCAAACACACAAACATAGGTTAAGAAAATACTTTGTATGGGCATCTTTCTGCAGCAATGGCTAAAATGAGCCTGAAGCCATGCTTCGTGTGTTTGTGTTGTTGAAAAAGCTGGAACACGTACCTTAATGTGCCACGAACAATTTGGAATTAACCCCCACATGACCTCTGAGAAATGAAGAATGATTTCATCAGAAAAAAATGTGTTCAAGAACAAATGAACAAGTGTAGTTGCTGCAGAGACGGCTGCAGTGACATCTTTAACTTTCCAATCCAATCATTGTTGTGTTATCTGTAATTGCACTGGCCGAGCTCAATTCTGTTTGTTGAAACTAGAGGTCAGGCCAGGAGGTTTACTGAAACAGCGCTCTGTTGGCAAGTTGCACCTCCAATCTTTGGCTTCTAAATCCACTCAGTAGCTCCAGGGACAGGTCGACTACTGACTGTGGCTAACGTTTGAGTTTGAATTGAATAGACACTGACACAAGTCTTCATATTTAGTGACTCCACTGCAAAATAGTCAGCAGCAAATTGATGCCCTAAGTCGATCATAAATTAATCACCTTTATAGACCTGCTAATGGTTTTCTAATGGAAGTGTCTGTAACTAGTAAACATTAGCATTTACATGATCCTCTCAAATAAATTACATTTTTCCATGCCCCGGTGCTATTATTTCCACTAAAATAGTCATACTGAATGCAATGCATCTGGCAATCTCTGTTATTATCCCTAATACATTTTCAATGTTCCTTGCTGTTTTTTAATCTAATAGGATTTTTTCACCCCTGTTGTAAGGGCTGGGAGTCAATCTCTAAGATGTTATGGCAAATATGAAGCCCCACAAAAAGCATAAAATATTACTGATTGCCTTCAAAAACCACTGCTGCTGTGATGAAATTCTTTGTCTTCTCATGTGTGACATTGGAGTCTATCTGAAGGGCACCAATATAATCTTTTTAACTTACATCATTCTGCTTTTCTGTAACCTTCAACAGGAAAATTGCTTTTGTTCCTGACACGTGAAAAGCCTTGATTTGTTTCCTGTGTGATAAAAAATTATATAATTGAATAAAGAAGAGCGGTGATGACATGAAACTTTAGGCTGTTGAATGAGGAGTCGAATGGTCCTACGAAGCACTGTGATTGATTCTGATGGCATGTTTTGTTGAAAACAGGGGGTGAACGTTGTTTTTTGTGATGTAAAATTTAATTCATATTCAAGACAATTTCATTCACCAATTCATAATTCACCCTTTTTAGCTTTTTTCATGGGTTAAATTTGTATGTTAACAATGCAACTAGAATAATAAATCTTCTTCAACTCTCTCAGTTGACGCTGACAAAATATGAACTATTTTTGTGTAAAGAATAAAGTATCCAAAGGGCATTTGCTTCCTGAGAACATCTCTTCCAGTCCCCTGTATCAACAATTTACAACTGTGAGCAAATTTGGCTAACTTAGAAATGGACTCTAATAACCACTAATGTGAACAAATTACATGAGCCCTCACATGAGGGCAAAACAAAACTTTATGTGACTTCAGACAGCATTTTGTTGGTAACAGTGTTAGCGAGGAGGCAAGCTATGGATAGCATGCTAATCTCTACAGAAGACGGAACAAAAGGTGGACATACATAGAGACTTAGATAGTTTTAGTAAATAAACAAGCTAAAGTAAGCATGCTAAACTCTACGTTTGGTTTCGCTGTGTACAAGGAATCTCAATTTGTTCTAAAAGATCTTGAATTATATTCATTCACTTGCTGTTTGGTATATGTCTTTATACATACATAATAAAAAATTTATTTTATTATCACTTACTATTTTATTATTTAAGGAATAATTATACAAATGTATTTAATTTTCAGTTACTTTATGCCACTAATACAAGAAAAAAATAAATTTTTAGGCAATTTTGCATATAGTGGTCATACACTGAAGGTCAAGATCTTTTATTCTGAAAGAAAGCGTAGAACAAATTGAGTTTTCAAAACTGGATTTCACACATATGTAAGGACTCAACATCTGGGGATCACTTTTGATCCCAAAGCAATTGCACAGGTCATCTGGTAGATGGCAAGCTGTGTCCAGACTAACACAGTGTCAGATTGAGTGGTAAAGGTTTGCAAATAACTGCCATCTAATTTATGTATGAAGACAGACAGCCAACACTCATGGTGAATCTGAGCCGGTCTGAGCCAGGGAGTGGAACTTGTCTGTGTTGTGTCTTTTTTTTAATAGGAAACTGAACTCAATCGCAAACCGATAGCAGACCGACTCCTTCTTATTCTTTATCACTGACTAAACACAAAAGCAAAAGCATGAGGAAGTGATTGGTCACTGCATTTAAAAGATCCAGCATAAGCTGCAATTATCTGCATATGCAGATAGGTCACTAGCAAATTTCATATGAAATCTTAACGAAATAACACATTACACAAGAAAACGTGTTATGTTTTCTTGTTAATTTGGAAGATATTAATAAGATATTATAAGTTATTTAAATAGGATTTAAAAGTTTTAAGTATGAGTTTGTAAATAAAACAGCGTACAGAAGTGCTCATGTACAATGACCCTACAATCGTCATCTCAGATGTGAGGTCTGCAGTTGGGCCCTTCTAATCTATAAAACTGAAATAATCTTGCCAGAAGTCATTTCAGCTGGAAAATGAAAAGTCGCTGTCTAGAAACGAGCAGCTGGCTTTTGTCCACCTGTGAAATCAGAACTCCATTGTGTCAAAAATCAAACATTTAGAGAGCTAAATCTGTTCCAGTTCTCACTGTAGCCTGCATACGTGCTGTGTGGGAATGGAAGCTTTGCAAGCAGAGCAACAGTGGGTTTTAGTGAACAGTTGATTTTATCTTCTAGCAGTTGCAGAAAAAGTGAAAAGGTCACAAGAATGTAGTAAGGATACTATTAAACATGCGTGATTCTTTTAGAAACAATCTGGATTATTCATGCTGAACATACGGAGGGTTACCTTGGATACTTGTACAGGTGGTTTGAGGATATATGGCATCATTCAGTGGTGGTTTGTGGGTAGAAATTAGTTCCCCACCCCCTTTACTCCTGCCGGGAGCGAGCTAAGGTCGCAAATGACTGCGGTTGCCAGACGCTCATATTTTACCTTCTCATTAGCAGTAAAGGAGGACAAGGTAATTACTGTGTTGGAGTGGCAGCTAGGCTCTGAGGTAAAGCAAGGAAGCTCCACATGATGAGATGTGTATTTTACCGAGGCTGGAACCCAAGTCGGGGCGACAAGCCGACAGAGAGTAATCTAACTGCTAAACTGTGAAAGGAAATCTGTGCACTTGCTTGCACGCACGTCTGATTCCTCCTAAGATTATAAATAATACACAGAGTTCTTTATGTAAACAGCTCAGAAGTTAGACCTGCCCAATTATTTAAACTGAGCCAAGAAGAAAAATGTACCACATGCATTAACGAGAAAAAGAAGCAAGAGGAGACCAGGTCAAAAGTCTGAATGCATGCTGGTGTACTAGCTGTGCTACTACTCTGTCTTCCTTGTGGCATTCACTGTGATCACACAGGACAATATGACACCAATTACAGCAACAAAAGCTGCATGAAGATCAGACATTGCAGATACACCATGCCATAGCTGGTATTCCCTGCAAATGCTGGCTAGACACCAGGTTCGAGCCAAACCCCCTTCACGTCTTTAAAAATGTAAAAGATGAACGGCTCAGGTTATCTTGGTCACCTTTTGAATATATATTTGTTCCAAAGCTTTGACATTTTCTTTATTCAAAAATCTTTTCATTCTTCGCTCAGTTATTGACATTTTTTGCCCACAGGAAGAGATGAATTGGAAGTCAAGACTGAAAGAAAGGAGAATCTTCACACTCACTCCTTCCTTGTGCAGCAACTTCCTGATTCTGACTGGTAGTTTTCATTTAAAAAAAAATAGTGGGGCGCTGTTTTAATCTGCGTTGGTGAAAGGAGACAAAGATATATGCTCGCCCAAGTTTCTTGATAAAATTTGTTTCTTGCTATTGTGCTATCCAAAACGTTTCATCTCCTGTGACTGTGCACACTTGATTGCTTCTTTTCAAACAGATATTTTTACTTTAGAAAGTAATTTATTCATAATGAAAAAGCTCTGTCAAAAGCACAATAAAAACCCTTCCCTTTTTTCCCCTCTTTGTGAGTGAGTTTCTACTATTTCTTCCTACGTCTTCAATCTTGTCTTCTTCTGTTTTCCTGCACTCACAAACTCAAATGCCACCTGATCAAGGATTTTTCTGTCAATACTCCTTGAACCAGTCTGTGAACATAGTTATTTAAAATCTACTAATTCTCAACCCATCCTCAGGCTGATCTCTACAACGTTTAAGAAGAGTCTCAATTAACCACCTGTTGGTTTTACTCCTCCACCATTGGTTGCATTGGTTGTCCTGTTTGATTTTTTTCAGAGGCTTATGAGAGTTTGCTTTTATACGCTTTGGTCAATTTTATTTTCAACAAATGTGTGTGTGTGTGTTTCATTTTTCCTTGTTTCCAGCCAACATATCTTGTACTCTACATTGCACAATTATATTTTTTTTAATAATAAGATATTTCCAACTTTGTGCCAACAGTTTGGAGAAGATGATTTTCAGTTTCACTGTGACAAATGCTCAGTTTGTTGTTAGTGTACTTGATTCACCGCTATGAAATGGAAGACTCGCTGTGACCTTACAACCCAGTATCAAACAACGCAATTTTGGCTTCATTGTCAGATTCAGAGACAGCAGCGCTGGGTAAAAATATGCTATCATTCATTTAAATGGAGCAGGTCCACTGACAAAAATAATTTTCTAAGCTTTCAGGACAATAGAAGGGAAAAAATAATATTTCCACGAGAGAAATCCCACGGCTGGACCGTCGTTGACCGCCGCCATGATTCTAGCCTACGTCACAGCGTCATGTGCGCTTTTTACATCCAACACAAAAACTGCAGTCGTGGTGCTTTGATTGTACTCAGAACTTGGAAATTCTGCCTTCAGAATAGGAAGATGTAGGCAACACCAGACTGCAGATAAGCTGCATACAGGGCTGGACTGGGACAAAAAAATCGTCCCGGGCATTTTGACTAGAGACCGGCCCACCATTATAGGAAAAATCATAAAGCCTTTGAATGAAAACAAACACTGTTGTGACAGTGATGTACACTGTCTTGATGGTATATATGCATTAATCTATCAATCGTTTGTTGTAAGATTCAGATAATTATTTTTTTAAAAGCTAGACATTTTAAATGAGAATAAGAAAGAAAAGTATTTCTTTGTGCCCCCCTCTCCCTGTTAATGCCCTACCTGGCCCCCTGGCAAAACTTTGCTAGACCCGCCCCTGCACAGTTACCAGCTGTCAGCTACTTAGAAAAGGATCCTGGTGTTATTTGTCTCTCAGAAACAGCTCATAACTTCCCTTCAACTCATTTATGTCACCTAAAAGGTAAACCTGTTTCTCCATCACCTGTTCAGCTCTGATGATTCAGTAAGGACATCTCCTGGTTTCATCTTCATGTTTACCTCTCACCACATATCCAAACCAACATAATGACCAGCAGCTTTTACAGCTGTGGCTCCAGCAAACATCAGCTGATACTAGAAAGTAATATTAAATAAATTCTAACAACAGCTGATCAAGCTTAAAAGTGCTGCTGTTGTTTAACGCGACCTCCGCTGGTTTCCTCTTTCTGGCACAAAGTGGGAGATAAACAAACAAGAGAGAAAAGCTGATCATTGATCAGTTTCATGATTGGTGTAGAAACAGGAGAGGGAGGGGAGAAAATGAGAGAAGAAAAGGCAGCTGACAGTGTAAAGACACAGAATAAATCCACCTTTGTGTCTTTTTCATTGTAGCTGAAGTCCGGGACAAACTGTTCCTTTTCACCTCAATAAGAAACGCGTAATATTTTCTCTGAATACGGAACAATACCGTTTTTTACAGGACAGTTGGCAACTCTAATAATTAACCTTATGAACAAAACAAAGTTCAACATCAGTAACATCATAGCACCCATCCAGCTGTATAGAAACTCCGTCATGCTAGCTAGCACGCAGTACGGAAAAGTCAGCATAACGAAAATAAACTCCACCTAAACTTGGTTTATATCTGACCCAGATGGACTGCAGGTTATAACTTCTTACCTGAAGTTCAGTTCACCTGACACTTGCCGCCGCCCCGGGTCTCTCCTCTTGCCTCCCCTTTCCCTCATCCACCTGCTGGCCTCCACCACTTGCTAATGTTACTGAATCTGTGGAAGCTCCGCGATAGCCACCACACGAAGTAACGAATAACGAGCCTATCTAAATCCCAGTAACAATTAACGCGTTCCTGATTTTGGCATAATAACTAGTTACCGTGCTCGTTACCACAATAATAACGTAGTTACTGTAACGCGTTACTTAATAACGCGTTAGTCCCAACACTGGTAATAATTCAACTGTAAATTTGTTCCTCCCGACTACTTTTTTGATTATAATTCACCATCTTGAGTAACTTGAACAACTTGAAAACCACAGTTTTTTTTTTGTTTGTTTGTTTTTTTGTGTGTGTGTATGGCTCACTGGTACAAATCTCTAAAGCCAGCTCTGGAATAAAAAAAACCTTATTATCAAATGCAGCAGTCATGTAAGACTTCAACATTTGGCTGTTTTAGCTGCGTAGTCAGCTGTTTACATTTCTTGTTCAGTTTATCTGACTTTCCTGCAACCCTAAAATCTATTTTAAAAACCACTCAGCCAGGGCTGTTATGATAAAGTTCTGACAAAGCCCATGGCCACAGACTCATCTGCTGTTGCTGATCCTTGCAACGGGTGCTTGAACAAATGTCAAGGTTTAATTAAATGAAGTGTTATTAAATTAAAATTGATTCGTATTTTCTACAGACTACTGAACATGGTACGTGGGACTGAGCCAAAAGACCAAAGTTTGCATTTGGGTCAGAGGACCGGAGGATGGCACATTAAGATGCTGATACGACCTTTGGCATTTCACAAAATAGATAGCAACCAGAGAGTCATTAAGATGTAGCCTGTAATGGGGCTACTATGCAGTGATCTTCAGGGGTAACAAGTAAAATCCCCAATCTTCATCACTCACCCACCTACAGACCCACATGAAGCTCACTACTACATAATGACTACCTAGGGCATATTGTTCACATCTGGAAAATTATTTTAAGTTTGTAAGACTTAAGCCGCTAGTATAATAAAAAATTGAGGCCAGGAATATCACATGGCATTTAGTCAAAACCTCGAGCCAACACAATACATGCATACATTTATAAATGGAAACAATAACGAGCTCATACCATTAAAAATAAATAAATAAATAAATAAATAAATAAAAATACTTGAATCTCGATACCAAGGCAGGTAAATGTCCTTGTTATTACAGGAACAATGTCCCCAGAAGTTTAATGATTAGATAGTTTGAAACGTTCTCCCTAACAAATCCAGCTCTAATGACATCCACCCATTGTGCTGACACACCCTGGAAGCCTTCTGCAGCTGTTAAAGAGGCACTATGATGTGTTTTTTTTATTTAACACACAAGCTTATTTTAGATTTTAGTATTAGCCACTAACACAACACTAATAGGCATAACATTATTAATTTATTCTGTGCTGAGCTGAAATCATTACATAGCTACAAAGATAATATAAAGCTGTGCATTGCTTATGTTCCTGTTTTGTTCACTAGCTTTTTTTAATGAATCCAAATCACAAAAACTTGACCTTTTTATTGAAAAACTCCAAACAGTATATTTGTGCTTTAATAAGAATAAATGGTCTTAGGGTTTTTGTCAAAAAGTGCACATATTCATACACAGCTGCTTTTTAAGACTGGATGTTCTGTATGTTACCAACTCAAGATTATGTTTGTCATTGCCAAGTAAAGTATTTCACATAACGAATTTACTAGTAGTTTGAGTCTAATTGAGCAGTAATGAGAAGGCTGTTAAAAGCAGTACTAAATGGCCTAATTGTTGTAAAATAAAGCCGTGCAAAATAAAGCACGATCAAGAGCTCTAGAATAATTGAGAAAAGAGGCAGTATGCAGATATTATGCATGTAAGGTAATTAATGGAAGTTACTAATTTTGCATTTGGGTGTAGTCAGTGTTACTACTGGCAGCATGAGGTAATATCTGGAGCCTACAAAGGTTGCACAGGTAGTCCAACTCCTCCAGGATGACACATCAGTACATGCCATTGTCTCCCAGCACAGTCAGACTGTTACTCTAGGAGAGTTGGACAGGGCTGTAGAAGGTCAGTAACCCATCATCAGGACCAGGATCTGCTCCATTGTGCACGGAGGATGAGCGTTGTCAGCGTTACGAAATGATCTCCAGCAGGCCACTGGCCTGAATGTCTTTGACCAAACAACCAGAAACAGACCTCATGAGGGTAGCCTAAGGGCCCGAAGCCCTCTAGTGGGCCCTGTGCTCACTACCCCATACCATGGAGCCAGTCAGGTCCACCACTGGAGTTCTGTGCTTTTCACAGATGAGCTTAATTTCACCCTGAGCATATTTGACATATGTGAAAGGGTATGGAGAATCCGTGGAGAATATGATGTTGCCTGTAACATCACTCAATATGACTGGCCCATTGCATATCCATGGAGGGAAGCACCCTGACTACCATTAGGTATCAGGCTGAAATCCTTGGACCTACTGTCAGACCTTTTGATGGTGCTGTGGGTCCTGGGTCCCCAGTGTTGTCACACATGCACACAAGCACGTTGGGGCCATACAAACTGCTGAGTTATTGCAATGAAATTTCAATGAAGCAGACTCGCCTCTTATATTATTTTTTTCACTCTTCATTTCATCCCTGTGTACGTTGATAATATTAATTTCCATCAAATGATGTGGCATCTTTTCATATTTCACTCATCCCAACACATCCTCAACCTTTTGACCTGCAATGCAAAATAAACCAAAATGTATACTGGGACCATTTTTGATGGGGAGGGGCTCAGCACCTAAATAAAACCGAAAATCTAGCTCACTAATGTCATTGATGCTGTAAAAGGGTGTATTTTAACTTGAGCATGACCTTTTCCATATGAGACTCAAAGCGCTCTTTGTTCCTAGACCTAACCAGATAGGGTGTCAAAACAACACCTACAAATGTCCCAAGACAAGACTTGAAATCCAGCCCCCTCACAAAAATGAGGTATGTCTGTGACTCTTCCATCCTAGCATGAATCTTCTGATGTTTGAAAGTTGATGTCAGTATATGTCATTTCAGGAACACTTACAGCCATTTCAGCTTGGAGGAAGAAACATTTAATATTGTTGTTTAGTTGTAGGACTTTTGATGAATGACTTTCTTAAAACTGCCATAATGTCACGCATTGTAAGCACATCCAATCTTCTTTCTTTGTCAAATTATTTAGGAAAATTTGTTTTCACTTTCAAGTGAGCGAGCAACACACAAAGCCTCCTGTTCAATATAGCTGAGGTTGTTTTTATTATAAATTCTACTTCATATATTAACAGCAATTTAATATTGGATGTGCTGCATAATTTACATGTAATGAGATTTGATTTACAGTCAGACAAAAACACACCCCACAAAGATATTGACCAGGGTGCTGCAGGCTGTACACCCACAGATGATTTCAGGGACACAGACTGCAGCACCTTTTCAATCATTGTCCGGATAATATTGGTAAAGCTGATGTGTTTGAAACAAATTACAGATGGGAGCATTTAATTTACAGCTGCGCACCCACAGATGAAATTGGATTTGATTGCCTGTGTGTACCGCACTTGCATTGTTAAGTCTGCAGCCGAAGTAGCGCTCGCAATATTTGACATCCTGACACACTAACTAAGAAACCACCAGCATTACATCAGAGGGAAGCCATTATTCCCCGGTTGTGGGAGTATTATGTGTGGCAATGACTTGTGTCATGTCCCATTAATAATGGTAATAATAGCATTAGGGGGGCACGATGGGATGTAATTCAAAGATCTGCAGAGTGTGAGTGACAAGGTCATTCAAAATGACAGTAAG
Organism: Haplochromis burtoni; assembly: GCF_018398535.1. Classification (NCBI taxonomy): domain Eukaryota; kingdom Metazoa; phylum Chordata; class Actinopteri; order Cichliformes; family Cichlidae; genus Haplochromis; species Haplochromis burtoni. The sequence continues at coordinate 611,705 of NW_024582716.1, forward strand.
CAGGCCTGACAGTTCGTCACAAGGAGGAATGTGCACTTTGCTTTTTTAGGTCGCTCACAGAAGCGTGGTGCCCACACTGTAACAAAGTTTACTCTGTTATAAACCAATAACAAGTGGCACTTGTGTTGTTAACATATGGTTTGTCTGAGTGCATTAGCTTTTCCATCCATATTTTCCTCAGGTTGCAGATTTTAGAGTTTTCTGCTGTGAGTCACCAGCAGCAGGTGTGTAATACCTGGTGTGAGAGTGTCTAATACTTTAACGAAACTCTGCCAGCTAATATGATTACACATATTTCATCAAATGGTAAAATGGTAAATGGCCTGCATTTGTATAGCGCTTTTCTAGTCCCTAAGGACCCCAAAGCACTTCACACTACATTCAGTCATTCACCCATTCACACACTGGCGATGGCAAGCTACATTGTAGCCACAGCTGCCCTGGGGCGCACTGACAGAGGCGATCAACATGAAAATGAACATGGTTTTACGTGTTCCTTTGGAGTTAAAATTCCCATATTGAGCTCCCACTTAGGAAAAAAATCTAAGGTTTTAGCTGAATTGAAAGTTCTTCATAAATTCTATATTTAGCTGGTTGTCTCCTATCAACAATTACATGTTGCATTCATAAGCACTATGTAAACATTAATAAGGTTTTTAATGCAAATATTTGTGTTGATATGAAAAACTTTGGCTTTGAGATGTTTTGACTGCAAATGCTCCTTAGCATCTCAAAGGTATGTAACCATCAAGAAAATCATAAATGTCTTAGAAACCTGTTACTAAGCAAGAAAATGTCATTATCCTCACACTGTTTGCTAACCTCTATTTGGGTTAATTGTGTTCTGTTTTTTTCAAACCACAGCTCCCCTAATCTTTTTGGGAGTATATTAACTATGTTGTTGCCACATTTTTGGCATTGAGGTGTAGAAAATCACCTGAGCTTTTACAGCCTGTGTGTGTGTTTACATCTTAGCTAATTTGCACCTTGATGTGAAATTAGCTATTAGCATTTTCCATTTGTACAGAAACCACAGATCATTAGGCACATATGGAGTTATACACTCATTAGTTACACATTGATATTGCTGATTTGGACCTCCTGTTTCCTTCAGAATTGCTCAACTTCAAAAGAAGTGTTGGAAACATTCTTCTAGAGATTGGGACATGGGACTCTTACATTCCTCCACATCCCAAAGGTGCTCTGTTGGATCAAGATCCAGTGATATGGAGGCTATTTAAGTGCAATGAACTCATGGTCATGTTCAAGAAACCAGTATGAGATGATTTGAGCTTTGTGAAATGGAGCATTATCCTGCTAAAGGATCCATCAGAAGGCAGGTAAACTGTGTTCATAGAGGATGGACAAATGGGCCAAGAGTTAGCAAAAAAAAAAAAAAAAGTACTAGCCTGAATGGTTGACAAAAGGCAGGATGAATCCATGTTTTTATGCTGTTTACACCAAATCCTGATCCTACCTTCTGAATGCCACAATAGAAATAAAGACTCATCAGACCAGGCAACCCTTTTCTGTCAGTCTTATATTGTCCAGTTTTGGTTAGTCTGTCCATGTTGTAGCCTTAGTTTTCTGTTCTTAGATAACAGAAGTGGAACCTGCTGTGTGATGGCGCTTTTATGCAAAACTGAATGAATTTTGCATTCAAACATAAAAGGAAATGCAACTCATAATATTGCAATCAATATGAACCATGTGAAGTTATATAGAGAATAATCAATGACAGATATCAGATTGAACAGGACGAAAACAGCTGTGGTTAACAATATATTTCATTCTCTTTGGATCATGCTGGCAGCCAGATCTTTGGTTCTGTATATAATTTAGCTGCGAACATCACCCATTATTCATCTAACAGAGGCGCTCCCTAAATTGACGGAAAGAAATTTACACACAGTAAATCACAACTTTAGCCACTGTCAGACGATCTTTCTATTTCGCCAGTCCTTAATGTATATGTTCTTGGCAGAAATCACTGTTTTAATTTCTTATAAAGCAAAACACTGTTATGTGTAGGCTGTGTGCAGACAGAAATCGTGGACCCAAAAGTGCAGACACTCAGAGGCACAAAGTAAACTTCAAAAAACCCCAGCTTTAATGCTGAACTAAAAAGATACCAGAACTGAGACTTTAAACATAAACTCAGGCAAGCAGACAAAACACACAGCAAAATAAACAGTAGATCACAACACAGACACAGATGTCGTGTCCAAATTCATGGGCTGCATCCTCCTGAGGACCCGGCCTTCGCGGTCTACGTGGGCCAGGTCCTCAGGAGGTCGGGTAGGCCGGAAGTAAACGGCTGTGGAATTGGTCTAGCCTTCTCGATCTACACGAAAATCGAAAGTGGACCCCGAAATCTTTCTCCGTTTTTTGTGTTCATTTTTAATTATCAACGATCTAAAAAAACTGTGTCGCAGTCGTCATCGCCGGCATGTTTTGTATTCCAGGCTCATCAGAGAAAATCATATCCAGGTAAAACTATTAATCTAGACGCATTTAGGAATTACTTAGCTAGTTTTATGGACAATTTCAGTGACTGAATGACGGCGGTCATTCAAAATATATGAACAAAATCTCTTAGAAAATGTTCTTCTGGCAGTGTTGTTAAATCTCCTGAACCAGGATCGGCGGCATGGATGGGGTGCCACAATTGAGATCCTGGTGTTTCTTTTCTGGTTGGCAAGTGGAGCATCCTACAGGGTGGTCTCAAGAGTGTTTGGGATCCCGCATTCTACTGTCCACTACATCGTCCACCGAGTCACGAAAGAGGTGTTGGCCATTCGCTACCAGGTCATCCACCTCCCAACAACCCCAGAGGACCTGGAGGTAGTGTCCCGTGGGTTTGCATGGTTGGCACGCCACAGAGCCTTTATGAAAGCGGTGGGTGCAATCGGCGGCGGCGGTGTCCAAGTGGCCCTGATGGTCAGTGCTATAGGAACCGAAAACTGTTTCCATCAATCATCTTGCAGGCGGTTTGTGACCATCGGGGCCGCTTCATCGACACATACATGGGCTGGCCTGGGTCGGTGCATGATTCCAGGGTGCTCCGCCACAGCCCACTGTACAGACAGTCAGTCTACCCTCCTCCAGGGCATTTCATCCTCGCAGATGGAG
>NW_024582716.1:622532-633557 GCF_018398535.1 Haplochromis burtoni
CTTTCTTGGCTGCTGCCTCAAAGCACATTGTGCGCTGTCTATCTTGTGTGCTGCACAATATCATTTAATATTTAGTATCTACTGTTATGTACTGCTAGCTAGTTTATTGTGATGGTGCTGTATTTATTATGTTGCTCTTTTTTTGTTGTTGTTGGCTTTCTCTCCTGTTTTTTTTCTCCATACAGGTGATCCAGGTGTTTTGTTTGTTTTTCTTTCTTTCTTCCCCCCTTTCTCACCATCTCTTCTCCCTTCTGTTTTTCTTTCTCTCCTTCTCTTTCTTTCATTCTTTCTCCCTGTCCTATCCCCCAGTCATGTCTGTCCCGTTTGTAGCAACCAAAAATAAAATAAATACATAATTATAATAAAGGTCAATCAAATGGACCAATATGGCAAGGCCATGATGATCCACTTGGTAAAATAAATCCGCTTGGCATCTTTCTTGGCCTTAAGACAACAATTCTGATGGCTAAAGATCCAAACGGGACACAAAAGAAAAAAAAAAAGTCAGTTTACAGTCAGATGTTAGTTTCTCAGTCAGATCCAGCACTCATTCATCAACCAATAACACAATCATGACCAATGGGTGATGTGATAATGGCTCCGTCCATCTTCTGTATGATTTCTTCACAGACTTCAAGAGAAAAGGTTTTTCTCTGTGGAAAAAAGTTTTTGCTTTTCCGTCTCCTGAAAAAGTTTGATTTGCCAGCTGGCTCAGTTGGTAATGATTTATTGATATGATTGGTTGGTATGGTGATAGACAGATTGGTAACCTGAAAAGATTTCTTTTTTTAAAGTTCCGTAACTTTTCCGAATTATTTTCAAGGACGATCTCCCAGATGGTTTTATGTAACAAACCATCTGGCCTGAAACGTAACTACTCTCTCCTGTGCCCACTTAGAACAGACAAAAATTAGCAAAAGTCATATGAGAAAAAAACACTACAGCAAGAAACCCCCGCCTTACTGATCCTACTTCTTCAGCCAGATGTATAAACTCCAGAATTTCTCAGTAAGTCAGATATGACAAGGAATACTATTTATAGCCAATGGTTGTACACTTAGATTTACTTCTATTTTTCAAGGTAGCTCTCAAAGAATCCAAGCAGCAAGAAGGATTCTGCTGAGAGAGCTCCTCTCTCTAATACATGAAAGCAAGGGGTGTAAGAACAGACTGTGATCACAGCAGCAAACACTCTTGAACACAGAGCTTATCAATAACATATCCACAAACTCAGCCAGATAAACAGGATCCTCAGCTAACAGGTAAAGGCTAACAGTGCACCAAGTACAAATCTATGAACATAATTGGATGTTTCGATTCTGTTATTCAAGCAACAGGATGATACAAAAAACAAATCAGTGAGAGCACATTTAAGCTGATGTGCTCATGACTTCTGTGTGTTGCCTCTATCTGCTGTATTTTAATTACCCTTTTCGAACAGGGCAATTTCTTGCTCCCCTGAAAAGGTTTAGCAGTCTTAGCCAATGTTTTTTTTTAATATTACAACCTGAATTCCAAAAAAGACGCATCACCGTGTAAATAAAGTTCTTGTGAACTTGTGAATATCCCTTGAACGTCTTGAGAGGTACATCTTTGTCCAAACATCCACTTGAACTCAAGTGTGACCCAACCCAAATATGATAGTCAAAGTACTCTGTGTCCTCATAGAAACACATTTTTGGTCATAACACAAGAATCCATATAAATATTTTACTTTGACTCAAAATTTTATGCTTTTAATGAGATTTTATACATAAAAGGTCAAAGGTCAACTTGCCACTGGTTTGTGAAAGCTATTGTGAAAAGGTTATTCTAGTTTGAAGTTGTTTAAAGGTACATAGTGTAAAAACTCTCAGTAAATTGCAATTAACTTAATGCATTTCTTTACTCCTCCCAGTTAAAGTTTATAATCCTACAGTGGACAAACGACTCTGACAATCATTCATCTGTAGTGAGTGTAGGCAATTAGTCTGCTTTTTAACTCATCTGTCAGTATGTGTCAGTGTGTATTTACTCTGGAGAAGGCTGTAAAACTTTCTGAAAGGAGTTTGATATGAGCTGATGAGTCAGTGAAGCCCACTTCTGTCTGATGACAGTGATACTGAAGTGAGTTGTTGAGAAAAAGTTGAATTTTTGCTCCTGCTGTTTTTGCTGCTGTTAGCCTCTGTTAGCTGCTATTAGCCAGCGCTAGTAAAACTTTCTATGAAGGAGCTGTAAGATTGTTGAACTCGTACACTTAGTGAATAAAATTTTATATGACGTGAGAATGTAATTAAACTTTTTACCTCAAGCCTGATATTAGCTGGCATAATGTTAGCTTATAACCAGCTGTTGTTGTTGTTTAGCTGGCTCGTTGATAGCTGCACAGATACAGAAGGGTTGCATGTGTAATCTGCTGACATCAAGAATATTGGGGGTAAATAAGTATATTTATGCATGGTTTTGTGCATTAGAGCCCTGACTTCACCATAGAAGATGAGGCTTGAGGTGAGCAGAAAGAACATCCTGGAAATGAGGGAGCAGAGAGTAGTGGCGGAGGAGGAAGACCTTGAGAAAAGAGATGATGAAAATATACAGGTATAAATGTTAAATGGGCATATATAGATCTGCAAACTGGCACCTGGTCCTATCTGTTATGTGAATGCATCAAAAGTTGATACAAAAATATGCTTTATTTATGATCTAGTGTCACTTTGAGGTTTTGCTGATTAAAATCCTGTTATGTAAATCTCATTGTGTTTGCGTAGATCTTCAAGAAGAGCAATCTGTGAAGGTTCTCAGTCATTCAGGTCATGGTAGTCTTGAATACTTGAAATGAAGATAACTGGATGTTTTCACCTCTTATCCATGAGGTTTCTACACTTCTAAGGTGAATGACAGTTCCTGATGGATAGTTCCAGGTATTTGTCCCAATACTCTGCCTCACTTTCAAGCGTTCAGTTTATCATGCTTGTCTGCACTGTCTGATTGTTGGTCAGGTAAAGCTTGACAATTGTTGAGCCAACATCTGGCAGTATTTTTGCAATGGTCAGATAAATCAGATAAGAAGGTCACCTATTTGGACTTTAGTTTGATACAGCGTGCAACATCAAATCTTCAACCATTCAGAAAGGCTCAGCCGAGACTGATGCCCCTGTGTTATGTGTAAGGATTGCTGAGGCTTACTGTGTATTACAGAGTACATGATCTGCAGCCTGGTGATGATCTGTTTTCATAAGCTGATCTCTTTTTGCAGACATGACACATACAAGATGTACATTTTAGAATGTGTAAGAAGAAATAAAACCTCCCTTAAAATTGAGCTGCTGTGCTTCTACCGGAAAACAGAGATCTTATTCAGTGTTTTTACTGCATAGCATTTTACTCCGAGTCATTTCTGTGACTCTGACTTTTTCTCCAGCAGAGCTGACAACTTTTACTGTGTTCCTACTATAGAACTGATACCTTTTACCTCAGAGTAATGACATCTCCATGGGGGGCACATCTTTCTCTAATAGCTGAGTTTCTGTTGTGTAACATCCTACGGTCGTCGTCTCACAGGTGAACAAATATCTTTTATTCAGAGCAGTGTTACCGCAGTGTATCTGTCCAACTTTAATGCAACAACAGTTGCTCCAGCTGCAGGAGCTGTTTCTATCTGATTGAGTGAGAGTGCCATTGACCTTCAGCCATTTTACAGAGACTGTATTAAAAAGGCCCAGCCAGAGCCCTGATTTTATGGCCGAGCCTTCCCAAGGTCCCACTGACCTGATGGATATTACGAGGATAAATCAAACTTTCATGCCAACACACTCATCCACAGTAGGGGATGAAGCATGACTGTGTGCTGAAGAATGGCATGACTTGGAGTTAAGGAGGGGTTTGTGCATCTGTGTGTCACTGTGTGTGTAAGTGTGCCTTTTATGATGTTTCCAGTCCTGGATTCAAAGGAAAGTAGCTGGTTGGCCATTTTATTTTGATTGGCTGGGCCTGACGATTGAAGTCTTTAATTTTTGGACTTTTTTGAATCGAACAACAAAAGTACTACTTTCTTATTTACTTATAAGTAGCACTTAGTATTTATTTAATCAGAGATTTCTTTAAAATAAAAAAAAAATTTTAAAAACATATTTACTGTACATTTCAACAACTGATGTATGGACAAAGGTGATGCCGCAACTTAAAATTGCCACGTGTCATCATATACAGGCCTCTGATGATTATGACGATGCCCAGCATTGAGATGGCAGATTTTGTTTATTGATAGCTATAAAACAAAGTGACATTTGACAACTTCACCAGCACCATGAGAAGAAAGAGCGACACACTACTGTATATTGTTTTTTTCTCTAGTTTTCATGCATTGGTTTTTAATACAAATGGGAACACTTGACAAATGTACAAATACATCTAGCTGTAAAAAGTAAGACCTTGACATCACTCTGCTACGATCTATTACAGCATGCTGGTAAACATATAAATATCTAAAAAGACTACCTGTCAACAGTGTAACCGTTTGGCTAGTGTTAGTAAGGTGAATGAGGTAATGAATGAGGTAAATACTCAGAAAAGTTACTTGGCACTCAAGGGTAAAAATCATTAAATCCAATTATTGCTGCAATAGAGTACTCAAAAAGGGGTCCATTTTGGTACTTTAATTATAAGCTTTTACTTGCCAGGATGTATTAAAAATAAGTGGTCCTTTTCAGTTCTTGAAACCTCAGGTGAACTACAAAACATGAAAGATTACATTGGATATTTATTTCTTTAACAAAAACTAAGTCAAAATGCACAAGCAATATTAAGAAAACTAAGTATACCCTTACTGATTCCGTAGAAATTAACAGGGTAAGTAGCAATCAGGTGCTGCTAATGAAATACACTTGATTACTTGATCATCAGCGAGGATTAGCACCCAGTGTGCAAACAATCTAAAGTCCATCATTCTACAGTGACAAAGATTATTTGCCAGTGGAAAACATTCAAGAGCAGTGCCAGTCTTCCCAGTAGTGGATGTCCCAGCAAATTTATCTCAAGGTCAGACTGTCCAATGCTCAGAGGAACTGCAAAAAACCCAAGAGCTACAGCTCAGACTCTACAGCACTCAATTAGCATGTCAAATATTAAAGTTCATGACAGTACAATGAGATCACTGAAATGGTCTCCACAGTCGTCAGCTCTCAGTCCTATATCGCACCTTTAGGATATGTTAGGACGAGAGATTTGCACTGTACAAATCTGCAGCAATTGTGTCCAGGATTTCTGCAGAATGTTTCCTGCACCTTATTAAATTCACGTTATGAATTAAGGCATTTCTGTTGGGGACTCCAACCCAGTACTAGCAGCATGCACTTAAGAAAATGTTTTTCTTTATTTTTCATTGTGTTTGCGGGTGCCAGTGAAACACATTAAAAAATTAACAAGTTAGCACATAAACACTCAGATTTGACAGCTGCTGCATGTATAATTTGCCAGCAAGCAGCCTGATCTGTCCTAATTGTGTTAACTGGTGCCGTGGACCACCTAAAGGAGCGGTGTCATTACTGTAAAAGCATTGAAGCAAAATGTTCTTTAATGTGGATACATCAAGTTAACATTAACAATGCTGACACACAGGGTGAGTGAGAGGACAGTGGTGGATGGCAGCTCTACTTTCAAACTGTCCAGAGTCTCACATTCAGGGGCATTCAGGGTTTGTTATTCTGGGATTTAAGCTTCAGTGTGTGTTGACAGCTTGATAATGCTGCCCTGATTCAGACAGCAAGCTGTGCTCCTCTGGATTTACCAAGAGCAGATAGTCTTAATGAGATGTAACTGTAACTTCCAGTTTCCTGATTATCACTCCTAAAAGTCTTCTTGTGGCTACAATATCAGACATGAGCAAGTGTTAGATGAGAGGAGAATACTTGTTAGACATCTGACAAAACCAACAGTTTTGGTCAAAACTAATTTTATGAAAGTTGGGTAAAACATTAAATGATGATGTTGAAGCTAGAGGATTAAGCAATCCAAAGGCTACCATCTGCTGCATGCTGTCCACATATACTGTTAAGGACTCGCGCTTCCAAGTAATTATAATGTATTTGTTTTTTCCATGGGGTAAAAGTGCTCTTATATTGCATAAACACAAAAGCAGAAGAAAAGGAAAGCCTAGAAAAAAACATCATTAGTGAAAAATAAATTGAATCTGTTGCAAGACTTTAAAAAAAAGAAAAGATTTACTGATTTTAAGCTGAACTTCAGATTTTCACCACAGTGTCAGACGGGTTCACTCAGAACTCGGTGGTCAAGTGCTTTAAACATATGATTACTGATAATGTACTCCCAGCCGGCTTTGCTAATCGTGGCCTCTCTCAGCATCATGTGTGCTTCCTCTGCTTCCCTCCGTGTGTCATTCGCAGAGATGAGAACAGAAGAGAGAGAGAGAGAGACAGACACAGACGAAGTGATGATAATGTTTCTTGAGCTGATGACAGCTTGTTCCGAGGTTATGTAGAAGCTTAACAACTTTTAATCCATTGAAATGGTTTGTTTGTCAAGACACTTATTTCGCCTCAAATTCCACCCATTTATTGCACATAAGAAACTTTTGGTATGTGTACTAGTTTTTCATGCCTCTTTTCCTCCTGTGTTTCTGCTGGAACCTCCTGATGTACCACGTAGCATTGAGCTGGTGCTATGTCTCCCTGCACATAGCAAAAGAACTTCTGAGTGGGACTCACAGAGGTGGAGATAGTGATCCTATGTTGTTGTGTTGTGGATGCAAGAATATTCATAAATGAGGCTGAGGTTTTCAGCACTGTGCAAAAATTTTGAGCCACCCGTCATTTCTTTATTTTTTGCTTTCCAGAAGCCAGACTTTATAGACTTTTTAAGTGGTTTTTGGGATTAATTATCCAGACCTGGATCAGATTTTGACCCACCATTCAAGACCAACAGCTTCATTTTACAGCATGATAATGATCCCAAACACATTGCAAGTGCAGTAAAACCATACCTAGATAGAAAAAACCCCGTAGTGGAACACTATCAGTCATGGATTGGCCTCCCCAGAGTCCAGACCTCAACTTTATTGAAGCAGTGTGGGATCATGTTGACAGAGAACAGAACAAAAGGCAGAAACATCCAAAGAAGAGCTTTGAATGTCAAAGTTTCAAGCTTCAAGAAGTCTTGAGAATTATTCCTGAAGACTACTTAAAGAAATGACTATGTTAAAGAATAAAGGTGGTCATACCAAATACTGACTTTCTGACTTGTTAGACTTGCAGTTTTTGCCTTATATACTGTTTTTTGATGTATGTTTGCATGTTTCAATAAATCACTGCACCTATTTCTGAGCAGAATCTCAAAAAATGAGGAATGGATCAAGATATTTGTACAGCACTGTAGATTGACAGCTAAGCCATTTAAATGTTTAAACTTTTTATTTCATAGAAAATATTTAAAAATATGGGACTTTGATGAAAAGCTGTGTAATGTCAGAGTGGTCGCCTCTACAAACAAATCCTCATCAAGCAACTTCGCATTGCGCCTCTCGGCTCAATAGATTGTTATAGCTTATTCTTCCTCAAAGCATCACCATCACTTTTGCGTCCTTGGCACTGTGGCAAATAAATGAGAGCTATCATTTCTTGTTTTGTTTGTTTGTATTTTTGGTGTTGGAGCAGGGAGGCTGGGGGAATAATTTGAATAATAATAATGGCTAGTAATCTTTTACTAAAACAGTCTGTTTTGCCAGCAAAAAAAATATATAATTAGCTTCAAAAATTCCTGTCCATAGTTCACTTCCTTTCCCCAAAGACGCTCTCTCTTAGTCGCTCAGTTTCCCATAGCAGCATTTCCTGTACCTTTTTATCATAAATCCATTTCTGTTGTTATTGGGTCAGACTTACTCTCCAATGGGACTTCATGTTGCTGTAAAAACCAATAAAAGAGAGCCCCTGGCAAGTTTCCAGACAATTTATCATTGCTGCTAAATGTAAGCAGGGCACTGTGGTGTTTTTTTTACAAATTTAAAGGCAGGTTAGACTGTGAGTCTGTGTGTGGAAGCTCACACAATTTCAAACTCTGTTTAAATGTGTCAGTCAAGCAATGTTTAAGGACTGATCAGCACAGACTCACAGTGTATCAGAGAGATGTGGAGATATCAAGGGGTATCAGCTGGGGAAGGGTGACATACTTTTCTGTGCAGCTTCTAAAAAAGTACATGTTACTTGGGTAAAAAAAAGATTTCTTGAAATAATGTTAACATTGAGGCAAAGACAGTAAATATTCCACAAAGACCAAAAACTACTGCACCGCTTGTTGCTTGGATTGATGACAATTAATTGAGAGTTTACTATTTAATGAAAAAAACTTCAGATTTCTTTTTTAATTCCAAACATGGGTCAAGCTGTAAAAAATGCTGGATCCTACAATTTTCCTAATCCTACTCAGCAGCCCCTTTTATTATGCTGTGCTCCTATCATATCAGTATTTTCATTATTATGAGTTCCTTGCTCATAGATAGTATTCATATCTTTGCCCAAGTCATAATTACTCCAGGTAATCTTGGAAGGAATGGTGGGTATGCTGAATATGGATGCATGATGTCAGTTAAGTCCAGTGCTGAATACAATTAAGGAAGACGTTTCACATATAGATACATTGGCTAGCAAATTACAATAAGTTACACATATTCACCATTTAATAAATTCTTATTAAGTGACACATTAGTGTTCTGTAAGTCATTTGTAGATTGTGATATCTGATACTGTTTATAAACTGTCTCTTTGTGTCTCCCTGCATCAGGGTAACCACCTGTCCAGAATGTACCCTGCCTTTCACTCTATGGTAGCTGGGATAGGCTCCAGCCCCCAACAACCCTGATAAGGATAAGCAGAAGAGGATGGATGGATAATAAGCACCCAGGTTTCATATTTTAAAGTTGCCTTCTTTTCAAACGAAACTACTACACTTACTAGAGTGTATTCTTGAGTGATAGGTAACACCTTTAAAAGAGAGTGAGAGAGTGCTCTTCAGATGTACACTTTCTGTTGCCATTCAGTGGCAGAAAACAGCAGGGGGAAACTACTACTACTTTATTACTGAAACACTTTGGTTTCTTGACATTATCTGTTGGGAAAAAAAATCAAGGGTTTTTTTTTCTGTAAGAATAAATGAGCAGCCTAGATGTGGCGCTGTATAAGATTTTAAATGTAAAGTTAAGTTGTGGGCAGAGGTTTTCATACACTCATCATGAGCATGACCTGTTCTTTTTCCTGGGTGATTGTGCAGCATACACCTTTAATGACTTAAAAAGCTAAAATTGGGTGAACAAGTATTTGTTCTAATCTGCACAGTGTCAAAACTACACATACAGACTCTAATATATGTATACACTCAATTTTTTAATAAATGGTTCTGAGCTGAAAGGTCAAGGCCTATTAATTTCTCATGCTCAACTAGTAGTTTGTCTTTGCCAGCATAAAAAGGATTTGTTTGACAGCATTTACTGGACTAATCAATGCTTAAAACAATGGGAAAGTCTAAGGAACTCATTGAAGATCTAAGGTCTAATGTGAAGACCTTCCAAATGTCTCTTTGAGCCATTTCCAAAAAACTGCAGGTTCAAAAGATCATCAGTTTAAACAGAAAGAAGCTTTTGCTCCAAAACATTTAAGCTTGACTAAAACTTCAAATGCCTTCCAAATGCCTTCTGGAGAAAGGTTTTATGGTCAGGCAAGACAAAGATTTTAGGTATGTTTGAGAAGGCGAGGCTTTCAAACCTAAGAACACTGCATCAGCTGTCGAGCATGGTGATGGGAGCATCATGCTCTGGGGTTGTTTTGTTGCAAGTGGTACTGGTACATTGCACAAAGTAGATGCAATAATGCAAAAGAAGGACTATTTACAATTTCTTCAATTTGACCTCAAATCAAAAGCTAGACAATTAAAAGTTTGACACAGTTTGGTCATCCAACAGGACAATGATCCCAAACAAAAATCAAACCTAATTATGAAATGGAAAAAGCAGACTATCATTAAGCTTCTGGAGTGGTCTTCCCAAAGTTCCAACTTCAATTTATTGAAAATGTTTGAGACTGCATGTGTACTTTTGATTAGAGAAAATTCAAAATACATTCAAACTTGTGCACCTAATTCTTGTTTTTCAAAGTCATAAATGATGTATACTGAACAATCATTCCACCAAAAAAAAACAAAAAAACAATTCAAAGAAATCTTTAAAAAAAAACAAAGATAAGCATGACACTTATGCCCATTAAACTTTTGACCACAGCTGTATCTCTAAATATTGTGATACTGGACTTATGGATTAAATGGTGTCAAGGTAGACTGGTTAAAAAAAGATGTTATGTTTCTGAAACCTAATCACAAATTGCTTCATTTTAAACTGACTATTAAGATTTATGATAAATACAAAGATGTCATATTTAAAAAATGTATAAAAGAGTAATGGCTGCTCTTGTGGTACTTCCGCCTTATGAGAGTCACACTGAACAAGCCATGGTATTAATTCATGTATAAAAGTATGCTATGAGTGCTCTGCTTGGGTTTAGAGATATTTAATAAATACATGGTATAGGTGACTCAGTTTGTTGACCAATCTGTACGCTACAGTTCAACAGCTATGATTTCAAAGAACTATAACAGGAATGGCTACTCGTCAGTGGTGCCTGCAGCAGCAGTTAAAAGGCTTTTCAGGGAACACGTTTAGTTATTGGGCTAACAGATGCAGAGCATGGTAGCGCAGAATACAACGTATACAATTTTAGCTGTCTGATGTAGATGTGAACACACAGCCATTATGTTTGTCTCTCTTCATCAATATCACCCATCCGATGTGAGACCATGTGCTTCATCATGACACTAGTATCACAAACTGGGGTTCCAGTGAAGTCGCACACTACAGTAACCAAAAGGTGATGAATAGTCCTTAAATAACAAAAAGTCCACAATTGTCATGGTCCTGGGTCGTTGACCCAGCATTTTGTGTTTATTCTGATTTGTATTAATTTAGGGTTGAATCTCTAGTTTGATGTTTTG
>NW_024582717.1:0-2384 GCF_018398535.1 Haplochromis burtoni
AGTGCTTTTGGTGGAGGCCATCATCACCACATCAGGGCGTGTGGTTCTGGATGAGGCCATCCACATTATACCAGGGCCTGTGTTACTCTTTGATGCCATCCACATTACACCAGGGCCTGTGGTGCTGGCCAATACCATCCACATTTCACCAGGGCCAATGTTGTTGGCTGAGGCCATACACTTTACACCAGGGCCTGTGCTACTGGCTGATGCCATCCACATTACACCTGGGCTTGTGGTGCTGAACGATATCATCCACATTTCACCAGATCAAGTGGTGTTGGCTATGGCCATTCATATTAAACCAGGGTGTGTGCTACTCGTTGATACTATCCACATTTCACCAGGGCTTGTGTTGCTGGCTGATGCGATCCACATTTCACCAGGGCCAGTGTTGTTGGCTGAGGCCATCCACATTACACCAGGGCCAGTGAAGCCATCTTCACCACACCACTGTCTGTGTTGCTGGCAGAGGCCATACACATTGCACCAGGGCCAATGCTCCCTGTGAGGCCATATTCACCACACCAGGGCCTGTGCTGCTGGCTGATACCATCCACATTTTACCAGGGCCTGTGATTTTGGCTGATGCCATTCCCATTACACCAGGGCCAGTGGTGTTGGTTGAGGACATTCACATTACACCTGGGCCTGTGGTGCTGAACCATTTCATGCACATTTCACCAGATCAAGTGGTGTTGGCTATGGCCATTCACATTACACCAGGGTGTGTGGTGCTGTCCAATACCATCCATATTTCACCAGGGACAGTGTTGTTAGATGAGGCCATCCACATTACAACAGGGCCTGTGCTACTGGCTGAGGACATTTACATATCACCAGGGCCTGTGGTCATGGCTGAGGCCAACTACATTTCACCAGGGCCTGTGTTAGTGGCTGATCCCATCTACAATATAAAAAGGCCTTTGCTAATGGCTGATGCCATCCACATTACACCAGGGCCAGTGCTCCCTGTGAAGCCATCTTCACCCCACCACTGCCTGTGTTGCTGGCAGAGGCCATCCACATTTTACCAGGGCCTGCATTGATGGGTCATGCCATCCACATTACACCAGGGCCTGTGCTACTGGCTGAGGCCATACACATTTCACCAGGGCCTGTGATACTCGTTGATGCCATCCACATTACACCAGGGCCTGTGGTGCTGGCCATATATCATCCACATTTCACAAGGGCCAGTGTTGTTGGCTGAGGCCAAACACATTACACCAGGGACAGTGCTTCCTGTGAGGCCATCTTCACCACACCACTGCCTGTGTTACCTGCAGAGGCCATCCAAATTACACGCGGGCCTGTGTTTCTGCCTCATGACATCCACAAAACACAGGGGCCTGTGATACTGGCTGATGCCATCCACATTACACCACTACCAGTGCTTCCTGTGAGGCCATCATCACCACACCAGGGCCTGTGGTGCTGGATGAGGCCATCCACATTACTGCAAGGCCTTTGGTGCTGGCCAATACCATCCACATTTCTCCAGGGCCAGTGTTGTTGGCTGAGGCCATCCATATTTCACCAGGGCTTATGTTTGTGCCTCATGACTTCCACAAAACACAGGGGCCTGTGATACTGGCTGATGCCATCCACATTACACCAAAAGAGAGAGATGCCAACGTAAAACAGACAATCATCAGAATCAGATGAACTATGGGAGCCAGCCAGTAAAAAGACAAGTACAGAGGAACACGATGACAGCATTTCGTCAGAAGATAAAGTAAAGTGCTCCTCCTGTGATGTGCCTTTGTGCTTTTTGCCAAGTCGAGATTGTTATAAAGACTGGCATGATGCCAATGATCTCTAAAAAATATAATTGTAAAAATACATTTGTGTGAAAAACTATATATATATTTATACACCCACAGATGCATATACATAATGTGTATATATAGTGAGTTTTAATGCCATAATAATTTTTTTTCCCTTTACATTTGTTTCGAAATTGAAAAAAAAACACTGTATAATGTTTATGCTCCTGTAATTTTGTAAAGTATTGACAATAAATCTGGATGTAAGAATAGCTCTGAGTGTAACCTTTAATTAGAGACCAAAATTAGGACTGTACATAAAAGCATTCAAGAATTACAGCCTTTTATGTGTTGATTGTTACAAAGGGCCATTTGGAGTCTCCAAGTGGCCTTTTTTGGGTAGCGCCTATACATAGACCTAAATAAACTTGCATAGAACACTCATTTTCTAAGATATTGTTATCAAATTTGAATTGTGGCTTGGTAAGGCTTCATGCTTTGATCCTGTTGTGTTTTCCAGCTAATACCTCACAAGGTAGGCATCTGCATGCATTCCTTACAAAAAAAAACTTGGGCGGATTTTTTTTTCTCTCTTTTTTAGTGTGTTCAAAGTTC
>NW_024582717.1:38515-48015 GCF_018398535.1 Haplochromis burtoni
TATTACTCAATAGCAGTATGACATAAAGTGATTCTGACACCTCAGGAACAAACTACAGATTGTCTCCTTTCAAAAGAGACCAAAACCATGCATATACTCCAAATGGTTCAAGAGCAGCATGCAATTTATTTTGGATATGCCTTTTTCACAAATTTTAGGCAAAATTTGTAGGACTGCTAAGGGGTTTTAATACAGTATGTCAAAATGAAAACATAACTGTAAATTCAGACATGTGAGGTTGTGCTGACAAGGATGATACCAAACTAGGCAAAGTAAATAGTTTTTAAAGGTAAAATGTGGAGGGAAAACCAAAAGTAGTTCAAAATGGCCAATTATACCCTGGACCCAGAGGGTTAAACGTTTTTTTTAAAGTAACACAATAGTTACTTTTCAAGTAATTAATTACTTTTAGAATATTGTAACTAAGTTACTAACTCAGTTACTTTTTTGAAGAAGTAGTAACTATAATTAATTACTTTTTCAAAGTAACTTGCCCAACACTGCTTCCAACTACGTAATGATTTTTGTTATTGCTTTTGTTGTTTTTTCATTTATTGTCTATTAATTGTAGTTGTATTTATGATGTATTTTGGTTTTATGAAAATATATGTTTTATTGTAAAATGTATGTATTGTGATTGTAAGACCAACAAGGGACAATGGTTGTTACTAGGATAGCAATAGCTATAAACTTATGTGTGTTACATCAGTTTCATGTTTTGTACTTGGACTATGTTAAACTGCACAGTCCTTTTTAAAGAAATAAAACAATAAAAGCCACAAATACCATTCTGGTGTAATATAAATAGAATTGAACTGGATTGAAAAATTCCTTGATTCCTTTAAAAAAATCCTTGCCATATATATAAATATTTCAGGTCTAAAAAATGGTATATAGCTGTTGAAAGAAAGAGGGGCATCCTAGTTAATGGAAAACGCAAGACATAGGTGAAGGAAAGCGATTTCACAGTTTTTCTGTGATTGCCTTGTAGCCTTCCCTGACAATTTCACTATTTGGAATTCTTAAACTTCCTTTCTTGTAAGTGTGATGGATATCACCTTAACACTGTTTCAGAATGTCCAAAAGCAGTCATGTCATGCTGTGGAATTCTTCAAAGGTTGTAGCAATGCTACATGGTGACCTTAATCTGACATTAATATTCAAAAATATCCCATATAGGCAATGAATTTTGTATTCTGAATGCGATTATAGGCAGCATGGTGGCACGGTGGTTAGCACTGTTGCTGCACAGCAAGAAGGTCCTGAGTTCAACTCTTTCTGTGTGGAATTTGCATTTTCTCCCCGTGTTTGTATGGGGAGCGTGAACGGTTGTCTGTTTCTGTGTGTTAGCCCTGCAACAGACTGGCGACCTGTCCGCGGTGTACCCCGCCTCTCGCCCTATGACAGCTGGGATAGGCTCCAGCGCCCCCCGCGACCCTAAAAAGGATAAGTGGAAGCGAATGGATGGATGGATGGATGGATGAATAAATGAGATTATATACCTTAGAAGACATTATCCTTTGCGCTAAGGCAATGCAGATGGATTGGTTCGTATATAGTGCTTTTCTACTCTGAGCTCCACTCAAAGAGAGAGCAACCTGGGGTTAATATCTTGCCAAAGGATATTTGGCATGCAGACTGGAGCAGACTAGGATTGAACCACCAACCTTCAGGTTAGTCGGTGACCTGCTCAACCACCTGAGCTTACAGCCACCCCCCTTAAGTGCCATCTATACACTATGATTGTGATATGTGAGCGAGTGATATGATTCACTCGTTGCACATTGCTTGCATTGGTTGCTAGTACACATTCCAGTTTCCTATGCCAAAAGTGTCAGTCAACATTTTCCTTTGATCTCATTAGGTCTCAATTTAAGTGGTTGCCTCAAAGTTAGGAAACTTTTAATTTAAAACCATTTTCTTTTCAAATCACTATTTATTCCATCAGGCATCACTAGACGTCACATCTTAAATGTCTGTGACTCACTGTTATGAATAGCTGCCTGCCCCTTATGGATTCAAAGATTATGTACCTGCTGCCTCCAGGTATCCAATTACTGACCTTCAAGTTCTTGAACTTCAATTCCAGCTTTCTTGACAGAATGATGCAACTCTTGAAAATAAAAGGTAATAATTAAAACAAAAAAAATAATGTATACAACCTAGTACTACTGTTCATCTGCAAAGCCAACAAAGAAGCAACAATAATTCAAGTCTTATAAGTCCAAAATAAATTAATCAATCAAAATTGGACTTAATACCCAAACATACTGTATGATAGATTTTGCTAGAACAATTAAAAGTTGGCAGCATTATTTTGATGAAGATAAACTTACTCTCTGTTGTAAACTTGTAGACGGATTTGCTGCTGGCATCCCCAACAAAAACACTGCCATCCCTAGTTTCAGCTATATCGTGAGGCATTTTGAACTCCTGCAATTGAAAGAGAAATACAAGTCACTTAAATTCTAGACAACATAATGACCCACCATTAAACTTCTTAGTAGTTTAAGATGGGTCACATTATTGTGTGGTCCACACAGTAATGTGTGAACCACACACATTATTGTGTGGTTCAGAATGTACGCAATACTTTGGACAACTGCAAACAGATTTAGCTAAAATTTTGTTAACACTGGGATGACGGAAACTCAAGAGTTTTCTATTGCAGGAAAAGCATTAACTTAAACTCTTATCATGGTAATAGAAGCTGAACTGAATCTGCTCATTTCCAGGTTTTCTTCAACAAACTGACTCTTGTTCACTCTTTCAATGATATTGTGGCCCCGGGGCATTGTTGGAGGCAGAGTGGTTCAAGGTTAGGTGTGTTCACGGGGATGTTCACTGTAGTATCCTACAGTGCCATTGCTTATTAAATTTAAGGGCAAAATGCATACAGTGAAAGCTGCAGTTGGTTCGCACTTATTGCATTTCCTGATTCCGGGAACTGGCCCGGGTTTAATAACCTGTTGGGCCATTATGTGACAATGCGACCATGACAGTGTAGTGTCTGCACTGTCCTGGTCCTAGGTCATTTGACCCAGTGTTTTAAGTTTTCTTGTGTTTTGATTTTGTATTGTTATTTATGTTTAGCTCCACTTTATTACTCTTGAGTTTATTCTGTAGTGTCTACGTGGTTTTGTTTAGCTTTTTGATTATAGATTGCCTCTTTTGTCTTTGCCCTTTATGTCTCTCTCTGTGTGTAAGTCTTTGTATATTTTGTCTGAGTTCTTGTGTCTGGTTTCCCTTCCCTTCTCATGTTTCATTCTATCGTCCCCCTGCTTGTGATGTTTATCAATGTTTCCCCAGTCTGTCATGTTTCTCTCGTCTCCTCTCACACTCCCTCGTGCTCTTTCGTGTTCCTTTGCTTCCTCTCGTCTGCCTCTCCTTCACTCCCGTGTCATGTTCCTCAGTTTCCTGTTTTGTCATGCAGGCCTTATGTCAAGAGATTTTTGTTTTTATATAATTTGATCAGCTTCATGAAATGTGTTTTTCTGTTTTTTAAGCAATCTACATGTCTATGTGACTTTTCACCTAATAACTTTGTGATGAACTTATTCAGCTACTAAAACCACTTCCCGTTTTTAGAGAACAGATGTAGAAAAGGGAAATAACCCGAAGCTATAATCTTAAGTGTGCATGTGCTGATTCTGAGTGACGTTATTTTTACAGCACCAGCACTAACAAACACACACATCACACACACACACACACACACACACCACACACACACACCACACACACACACACACACACACACACAGATATAAGACCTATAAATAAAGAATGCAGGCAGTGGCCAGCCGCAGATCTCAGAAGTGACTGCCCACGCGTGTAAAGACGAGTGCAGTCTTTGTGTTTTCTAACTCAGGTGTTTTAGCTGAAGAATTACAGGGTGATTTAAAGAAATCCCCTGTCACCTTACATTTTCATGTTTGGTGTGTCTAGTTTTACTTGCCCTGTGGTGTCATGTTAATTCTTGTCAGCTGTGTCCCCCGTGTGTTCTCACTTTTCTCATTAGCCTTCTGTTTGTATACAGTGGCTTGCAAAAGTATTCGGCCCCCTTGAACTTTTCCACATTTTGTCACATTACAGCCACAAACATGAATCAATTTTATTGGAATTCCACGTGAAAGACCAACACAAAGTGGTGTACACGTGAGAAGTGGAACGAAAATCATACATGATTCCAAACATTTTTTACAAATAAATAACTGCAAAGTGGGGTGTGCGTAATTATTCAGCCCCCTTTGGTCTGAGTGCAGTCAGTTGCCCATAGACATTGCCTGATGAGTGCTAATGACTAAATAGAGTGCACCTGTGTGTAATCTAATGTCAGTACAAATACAGCTGCTCTGTGACGGCCTCAGAGGTTGTCTAAGAGAATATTGGGAGCAACAACACCATGAAGTCCAAAGAACACACCAGACAGGTCAGGGATAAAGTTATTGAGAAATTTAAAGCAGGCTTAGGCTACAAAAAGATTTCCCAAGCCTTGAACATCCCACGGAGCACTGTTCAAGCGATCATTCAGAAATGGAAGGAGTATGGCACAACTGTAAACCTACCAAGACAAGGCCGTCCACCTAAACTCACAGGCCGAACAAGGAGAGCGCTGATCAGAAATGCAGCCAAGAGGCCCATGGTGACTCTGGACGAGCTGCAGAGATCTACACTCAGGTGGGGGAATCACCTAACAACTATTAGTCGTGCACTGCACAAAGTTGGCCTTTATGGAAGAGTGGCAAGAAGAAAGCCATTGTTAACAGAAAACCATAAGAAGTCCCATTTGTCCCAAACTAACACTGCACATCACTCTGAACACACCATCCCCACTGTCAAATATGGTGTGGCAGCATCATGCTCTGGGGGTGCTTCTCTTCAGCAGGGACAGGGAAGCTGGTCAGAGTTGATGGGAAGATGGATGGAGCCAAATACAGGGCAATCTTGGAAGAAAACCTCTTGGAGTCTGCAAAAGACTTGAGACTGGGGCGGAGGTTCACCTTCCAGCAGGACAACGACCCTAAACATAAAGCCAGGGCAACAATGGAATGGTTTAAAACAAAACATATCCATGTGTTAGAATGGCCCAGTCAAAGTCCAGATCTAAATCCAATCGAGAATCTGTGGCAAGATCTGAAAACTGCTGTTCACAAACGCTGTCCATCTAATCTGACTGAGCTGGAGCTGTTTTGCAAAGAAGAATGGGCAAAGATTTCAGTCTCTAGATGTGCAAAGCTGGTAGAGACATACCCTAAAAGACTGGCAGCTGTAACTGCAGCAAAAGGTGGTTCTACAAAGTATTGACTAAGGGGGCTGAATAATTACGCACATCCCACTTTTCAGTTATTTATTTGTAAAAAATGTTTGGAATCATGTATGATTTTCGTTCCACTTCTCACGTGTACACCACTCTGTGTTGGTCTTTCACGTGGAATTCCAATAAAACTGATTCATGTTTGTGGCTGCAATGTGACAAAATGTGGAAAAGTTCAAGGGGGCCAAATACTTTTGCAAGCCACAAATGCAGAGTTGTCTGAAACCAACTCCGGGGAAGAGTAGGATGATTCACCCCACGGAAGATTTCCACTAGAGCAGGCTTGTGACGACACCCTACACCTGAGCTTTTGACCAAGGGATTGAAATTGATGGTAACTTTGTGCGCCCTGAAGCCATGTAGACACATGCTTTGTATTAAATAATTTATCGAGTAAGTCGTGACACTCGCATATGGGTAATGACAAAACTTGGGGGCGAATAATGGCCTGATTTTATTGGCCAGGCATCCAGGCGAATTTGTGCCGGTGGTGTGCATCCTGCCTGGAGCGTCAGATAGTTAAAAATCCCGCCATTCCAAAACCCCCTTTGCTCTCGTTACTATTGATGGAGGTCATGTTCAAGTGCACTTGCATGGACCTCATTGGGCCATTTCACTGGAGTGCATGCGGCTTTGTATTAGTTCTGATGGATTATGCAACACGATGTCCTGAGGCCGTGCAGTTGCTCTTTCAGGTAATCTCCTGAGTTGGTATCCCGAAAGAGATCATGACTGAACAGGGCACACAGGGCACATGTCTTGCACACTAAAGGAGCTGTAGGAATTACTGGGCATTAAATCTGTTTGGACCAGTGCCTACCACCTTCAGACTGACAGGTTGGTGGAGCGGCTGAATAAAATTTTAAAGTTGGACTTGATTAAGGAAAACTGGGAGGAAGGTCCAAGCCCAGCGAAAAATGACAAATTCAATATGTCCTGGACCTGAGAGCAAAGCTACACAATCTGGGGAGGTTATGATGGGAGAATTTGCTCCATGTCTAGGAATTTAAGCAGCGCCTGTACAACCTAAGGGCTAACGTTTTCACCAGGAGATAAAGTGCTTGTGTTACTCTCATCTTCTAGCTTGAAATTACTCACCAATTGGCTACATGAAGGGTCCTTCCTTCATGTCACACAGCGACATGAAAAATATGTTTCACTCCTTTTTGCAGCGGCCTTCTTGATGTCAGATCTGTAGCATGATGTCTTGATAGCTCAAAATGCACTAAAATATTTTTAGACAATGTTCCCTAATCACTTTGACCATTCACCATAATTGCCTTCCAGCAACTGCCTACACTTCCCACAAAAACATAAATCAAGTTGAAGGAATACTTGGGAGAGAAGAACCAGAGGCACAGGTACAAGGGGACATAGAAATAGAAGTACTTCCACAGAGATCTTAAAATAGCAGACGCAGGCAGGCTTTTGATTTTAAGAGACCTGTTATTAGAACATTTTGGGGGGGAAAGAACCTTTGATTGTATTAAAAAGTGTTTTTACCTTTTTGTTAGGGCTAAAGGTGTCCAAAATATCCTTGGTTGAATAATCTATAACAAAACCTCTAATTGGAACTGGACGAGATAGCGATTCCCCATTTACTGCAAAAATCAAGCCATCTTCACATAGAAGAAAGACAGACACACGCACGCACACACACACACACACACACACACACACACGCGCACACACACACACACACACGAATTGTTAAGCATGTATACATGTAAAGCAGGAAGAGAGTTGTTGAGTAATAAAATAAATAAAAAGAACTCTTAAAATGAATGCATCTAGGATATTAGTTCCAAGTACGCATAAAGCTTGTAAACACCGGATCTACATATTTTTGCTAGAGGATGTCATTGTGACCTAACACAACAAAGGATGAACATTGATTAACATTAAAAAAATAAATAAATATTGAGGACACCACTTAGACTGAAAAGTAAAAAAAAAACTGCAGAAGGTATGCACAAAAATATATTTTACAATAGCTTATTGCAGTAAGCAGCAAGAAAACAAGCTTAAGAGGAAACAATACGACTACTGACTTCTACTGAGTATTCAGTAAACTTACCCCCAGTAGGGCTGTAGGAGATAGCAAACACTTCCCCTCCAAATTCATCTTTTTTAATTTCCTTGACAAACTCTCCAGTTTCTGCTATAAAGCACTGGATGCGTCCATTCTCTCTATCTGCCACACAAATTTCCTTTTTATCAGGAAGTAACACCAGGCTGTGGGGAATATGAAAAGGTATTCGCCTTCTCCTGTCTGATGAGCCTATAGTCCAAAAAATAAGACAAGGTTAAAATAATGTAAATTGTGTCTGGAGACACTATGGTAGCAGTAATCTCTTAACCTTCTGGATCTATTTATGTTAGTTTCATAAATCAAGAAACAGCAATGTTTGCAAATACAGCTTTGCATTTGAAATTGATACATGTATACTCCACAGCTAACACAAATATAACTAATTATAATCTCCACAAAAACTTGTGTGGCAGAATAATAAAGAAATTATATTTTATGAGATGTCACCTTAGTGTCTAATACTTCTTACTACTTGTATGGTTTAAGCATTGTAGCAACTAGGCTAATATCCAAGCTTTGCAGAGTGTGTGTGTGTGTGTGTGTGTGGCTGGTGAGATACCTGCACCCCACTCAGACAGGTATTTGCCATCAGCAGAGAACTTAATTATCCTGGCATTACAGTAACCATCAGAGACAAAGATGTTCCCACTTTCAGTGTCAACTGCCACATCAGTGGGCTGGCAGAAATGGTTGTTGTCACTCCCTGGTATAAAGGCCTCTCCTAATGCCATCAAGGTTTTGTCTTTGCCATCACTGCTAACTTTTAACACCTGATGAGTATACAAAGTGAAGCATCTTAAACTTTCCCTTTTGCATTTGTGGTCATTTAAACTAAGTTAATTGATACAACATCCGCTTTAAATACGTAATCCTCAAACCTTATTCTTATAGGTAATATACAATTTCAAAATGTCTCCATCTTTTAATTTATTGGCAAATATGAAGTGCAATCTATACACACTCATTGAGAATGCACCTTACAAAAACAGCAGCTTACCTGATGAAGAGCCACATCAGTCACCCAGTAATTATTCTCTTTGTCTGCTGTTATTCCATGAGGCAAAAAAAACCTGCAACATCAGAGAAATGCTTCATTATAAGACAATTATGACTGTGTTTGAGATGCCTGGTTGTCGGCACTCTAATTCACACACAAAAAAACAATAACAAAAAAACACAAAAGCTCTGTATCACTTACATGTTTCTGCCAGAAGCCTTCAAGATACTGCCCTTGGATGGATCCACAACTAAAATGGCAGACTGCTGAATTGGTCCTAGGGACCTCTGCTGGTATCTTGCCTGATTGTTAAAAGAGCTGGAAAACAAAAAACAAACAAAGAAAAAAAAACATGAATGTCTTTTTGCATTTTTATAAAAACAATGTGTGGTGATTTTTCTAGACGTCAAATGCAACAAAAAGTATTTTTGTTTAATAAGTAAATTGTCATCCACATCACATTATACAAAAAAGTGATTAGAGCTGACTTCTATTATGCACTTTTTTTGTGTTATCTCATACTTATCCTTTCATCCTACAATCTACTGGTAAAAATCACTTTTTCAGCTTCCTTTCCTCCTATTCTTCATTTCTTAGACATGACTGGTAACTGGCATCCTATTAGACTAAAAAAGGTTGCGGTCTGAGGAGACACTAAATGCTTTTCTTAACTATAATAGTAATTTTTTGAACCATCAAGACTAAAACTTATTTGTATTTTTTTGTTATACAATTAATAGAAATTTAATCGCTAATACGAGATCTGTGTTCTTTGCCAGTAAGGTGAAGGCATTACATTAGACTGAGAGTACACAACAATACTGAGAGGGTTTTTTGGTGTTCTTTTGGTTGAAAAAGCTGTTTAAGAGAAGAATGGTTATAACTTAAGTAAAATAAACTTACTCTGCTCCCCAGTGGTGGTCACCTCTGTGAAAAATGACCAAGTTAGAATCTGAGTCAAGAGCAAGTCCTGACACCTGTCCTAGCTGAAGTGAACTCTGTGGCCAAGCTGAAACTTGCTCAAAATGGTAGTCTATAACAAACACACACACACACACACACACACACACACACACACACACACACACACACAC
>NW_024582717.1:48035-50753 GCF_018398535.1 Haplochromis burtoni
ACACACACACACACACACACACACACACACACACACACACAAGTTAAGGTATGCTCAACACAGTGTCAAAAGGTGGTACCTGGTATCTGATGATAATAAATAAATGTACACAGTGTGGTAAAGTGCACATACAATATATCAATAACAAAACTAGTGCACTGTATTTGCAGACTGGATACAAATCAGTGATTATTCTGGGCTATGACACTCAAGAATTAAATTGGGATTTATGTTTCAACCGTCAATGATAATTAAGAGCTTTGTGTAATCATAGAAAGAAAAGCGCACATGTTTGCATTACCAAATTAGCTGCATCAGATTCCCAGTATCTAGTTGGTATGACTTGTTTCATTCATGCTTCAGAATCATTTTCAGTTGCAGTTATTTATGATTCAGTGGTACTACCCTAGTAGTACCACTGAATTATGAATTATGTTACACATGACATTATGTTTTTTCATATTGTGAAATGTGATGCTAAACAAACTGAGGTAGACTAACTGTTATTTGCTGTACTGTGATGGCTTTAAAGTAAATAACACTGTTGAATTGCACAGAGGCCATCCAGTAAAATATTAGTATAAGCAGTAAATCAGCCAACAACTTGTAAAACATCAGCTGACATCTGGTTGAATTCAGGTGTGTAAATCTACAAAGAGCAGCAGGTCAGCTGATCACAGCCTGTACACTAAGAAAATCCACTGGAGCTGTCAATAAAAATTATTCTGAGTTGTGATTTTTTTCCCCCCATAATGAGCCATTACAACTGATTTCAGGATTCCCCCACCTAAATCCTACTTTAACCCCTGACTGTACTTGTTTTCGTGTTTAATGGCAAAGTCACCCTCTACAACAGCGGTCCCCAACCTTTTTTGCGCCATGGACCAGTTTATGCCCGACAATATTTTCACGGACCGGCCCTTAAGGTGTCGCGGATAAATACAACAAAATAAAACTAGTACCGGTACCGAAAAAAAGAAGATTTATTCATAACACACGTGAAAAGACCCAGGAAAACCGAGTTAACAAAGAAAAAAAAAACCCCCGATAACAAAATAATGCTAAAAACCAATAAAAACACTGAAAACCATACATTTCACACCCGAGTCTCACTCTTGCGGCCCGGTACCAAATGACTCACGGACCGGTACCGGTCTGTGGCCCGGGGGTTGGCGACCGCTGCTCTACAATGTAGGCAACAGAAAAAAGATACATGCATATTTACATACTTCAAATTTATGTAAGTGACTGTGCATTGGGCTTGTAATGCTTTTTTCAAGGTGTAAGAAACGTACACTTGCCTGAATGCAGACTGCACTGGAACTAGTGCCTACACTACAATTTAAACATCATTACATTGTTATTACATTGTTATCCTTAGCTTAAATTAAATTCAAATTTTTTAATTCAATTTTATTTATATAGCTACAAATCACAACAATAGTTGCCTCAAGG
This sequence comes from Haplochromis burtoni, assembly GCF_018398535.1. NCBI lineage: Eukaryota > Metazoa > Chordata > Actinopteri > Cichliformes > Cichlidae > Haplochromis > Haplochromis burtoni. The sequence goes on from NW_024582717.1 coordinate 49,491, forward strand.
TGCTTTATATAGTAAGGTAAAGACCCTACAATAATACAAAAAGCTTCATATTCTTATAGTATTTGTGTGTGTGTGTGAGTGTGTGTGTGTGGAGAGAGCGAGAGAGCAAGACAAAGAGAGAGAGAGTGCAAAGTGTTAGAACTTACCCTGATCCACAGTTTCTAGTTTATTTGTATCCAGCACAACTGCGTAGTCACGATCATCTTTATGAGAGAAAAAAAACAAAATATGGTAACTAAATATGGTAGTTATACAATTAATTTTAAAAAGACAATGGGCCACAGATGGAAAGAATTGCGAAAAATGACTAAAAATCTTAAATTAGCATAGATTTTATTCTACAAAAAACAACAAATGCTAAGTTAACAATTTGGATTAGAGATGGTTAGTATGAACAATATTTGATGTCGCTGTACCTGTGGATTGTCCCAGATGCATCACAGAATTCATATGGCTTGGACTGACATTAATGGGTACATTTGCCTCAGGGGGAATATGTTGGAACAGCTCTTCAGAACCCATCTCCATGCAGTTCATGTAAGGGATAGCATGTCTGCTTTCCATGTAATACATTATATAGAAGTTGCACATTTCATCATCAGAAGTACCGCTGTATTAAAAAAAGATAGATACCTGGTATTGATTTCTCGCCTAGTTAGTATATGCAAATAATGTTTGTGTAAATAGTTTTATGTTGTAAGTGTAACATTAAGACCTTGTCTACAAACTTCTCAACATAGAGTACTATATTTCAGCAGCTATCCCTCTATAAATTAGCAATAATCACTGACAATTGAGGACTAGCATATTTATTTTAAATGACTAACTGTCACAGTTGGACACAATTTATTAATATCAACTACCAGCACAAGAAATACAAGATCCTTATCGGGGTCACAGGCCGGCACGAGCCTATCCCAGCTAACATTGCGCAAAAGGCAGGACAGTACAGGGCACTTAGAACTAGCCTTTTTTAATCATCTTACAATTTGTAAATGTCAGATGAAATCAAAACTAAAATGTGAAAGAAATAAGATGGTTGCATCTTAAGAGCTTTAGTCCATGTTAAGAAATTAGCATTACTGGGCCTTCATTCATTTCAATAAGGCAAGTGCAATTACTGGGCAATCGTGGCTCAAGAGTTGGGAGTTCGCCTTGTAATCGGAAGGCTGCCGGTTCGAGCCCCGGCTTGGACAGTCTCGGTCGTTGTGTCCTTGGGCAAGACACTTCACCCATTGCCTACTGGTGGTGGTCAGAGGGCCC